>NC_090319.1:70888223-71194703 GCF_040869045.1 Eurosta solidaginis
GGCCGCTGTTACAGCATGAAAGAAGCGCGGCGAAAGTAAACAAACGTCGAAACGAACAAAACAACTGGCGGCACCACGACATTGGACTCCAAGGAGGCCCGACCAAGTCATCCAAACGCGGCAGACAGCAGCGGCGAGATAAATCGACGCCATATCATTCTGACGCCCAAAATATGCAAGCACTATCGCGTGGTACACCGGAAGGCTTCCGAAACGGCCGGCTGCTCCCAGCCACTCCAGCGCCCATCATGCGGTCTTTCGTGCCCATTGCGCCGACGGCCATCGTACGCGTCGAATCGCGTGGGCACCTACACTTGGTACGTGCGATCATTGATCCCTGCGCCGCCAGCACCATCGTCGATGCAGAGCTGGTACGCGATTTGCAGTTAGAGCGCCAAGGACTAGGGCAATGTACCCTTATTCTGCGCGGCAAGTTCGGGTCAACGACTCGTGTCACTACCCAAGCCGCCGTGGTCAACGGCCACTATCGGTTGAGTCCGCCATCCAATGTGGATGCAAAGGTTGCCGTTCCATTTGAATTTATGCGGCTTGCAGATCCGCAGTTCTACCGCTCATCGCCAGTTCGTCTTACACTCGGCGCTGATCTATACGCCGAACTGATGGTGAGCGGAACGCCAGCAACAACAGTTGGCGGTCTCCTGACCCAACCGACCGTATTCGGGCTGGTGGTCTCAGGAGCCTGCCAAAAATAGGAGCGTTTCATTAGAACTAAGTAATTACAGCACGGAATTTAAAACCACGTACGTGTATTTAATAACATCTTTTCTTTTTCTTCTCAGGACAACGAGACACGAAGTCCATCGTGCGACGTGCAGTGCTTGCAGTCCGCATCTGCACATCGACATAACGGCTTACTGGACGTGCGATCGCGTGTCATTCCTTTTTTTCCTTTTCATTCTTTTTTTCTTTGTTGCTTACGGCAAGGGGGCCGGTATGTTTAGGCCACAGGCCTAAATATATCTCCCCCCCCCCCCTCGTAACATAACTTTCTTTGTTTTATTTTCTTCGTTACTACCACCCGCATATTCTTGTGATATACACACAGGCATGTGTGAGTGGTAGTACGTATGTGTCTTAGACGTTTACCGCTGTGAGCCCGTGGTACAGCAACTTTGTTGCCGGGAAACCCAACGAAGTGGCTGTATCGTGGGTTCATCGGCTCATGTGGAAAAGAGTCTCGTCCTCTTTTAATCCAGCAGCCAGCAAAGGAACACGTAATCGCCCGTTCACGTAAGTTCAACTTTTCAAAATTATTTTCACATATATATCGTTTTCCACAACATTTGTTAAACCTTTTCTTAACACTTGTTGTATTTATATAAATAAAAGCACTTTGTGAATTCTTTTATTAATACGAAATCCTTTTGGTGTTTTTATTTTCTTCCTTTTTTTTTCGCCTTAACCTAATCTTTAACAAATACGTGGGTGCGCGCCGTTGCCACCACGCATTTGTTCAATAACTTTTGGCAACGCATTAACACTTAAACTCTCCGCCATTAGTTCTTCCTTAGTTTTTACCCTATAATTGAAAATACGTAGCAACACGTAGCAGCTTTATGATGACTCTGTAAAAAGGTGAAATAGTGCTGAAAGGAGAATTGATGGAAATATCAAATGTTAGTATGTGATACTATTTATTTTATAGGAATTCTCCAGATTTGGCCGAAGGACATCTTGCGACCAGTTTCTCTTTCAAATATAAATTAAAAGTACAGACGACGAGCTGGGCTAAAAGGTTGTTCGAATAAATGTATCTATGTGATGCCAACTTTAAAAAAATGCCAATTTATTATGCTATGTAATTAAATAAACTGAAACGAAACTGTCACTGCTGCAGCACAAACTTTTTACTTAGTTCTTGAGAGCGCGTCTATAAGTAATCCAAACAATAAGGATTCAAAAACATATAGAATTAGTATGTAACTAAAGGTGTATAAAGGAATAGCAACAAAAGATAATACTTAAAGAACAAATGCAAAGCGAGCAGCGGAGCCTTCATATAGCTTAGTGGATAAAGGCATCAGGTTAACAGAAATTTTAACGTTGGAGTCCAATACTCAGCTCCCGAAAAGTTAGCCGATGAAGAAGTGAAATTCGCAAACATGTCCTAGTAACTATCGGGCCATTGTAAACTTTGTAATTTTACTCTAATATCAATAATATAAACCACTAGAAGACCCGCCAGACGTTGCCCTGCCCTAAATTTGGTCAATCTGCATACATTTTAATAAACTTGTTCCGTCTGACTCTGCCCTCCCCCCTCTTCACTTTTTCCTAATCCTTTTATTCACTCCTCCCTCCGTCTTTTTCGCTTCATCTATCTCCATTTTCGTCTCATTCTATCTCTTTCTCAATCTCCTTCTCTCTTTTATTTTCTCTTGACTCTAGTCACCCAGGGGTATGAAAATTACCCTTAACTAACGCACTCATCAACAGCTTTCATTTGTTATCCATATTCTATAAACACATTCTAGGGGTACTCAGGCCCACGTTTCGGTATTGACGCGAAGTATAACTTTAGAAAAAACTTTATAAAATGGTTGTGACACCTACCATATTAAGTAGAAGAAAATGAAAAAGTTCTGCAGGGCGAAATAAAAACCCTTAAAATCTTGGCAGGTATTACATAAATAAATAAATTAGCGGTATCCAACAGATGATGTTCTGGGTCACCCTGGTCCACATTTTGGTCGATATCTGGAAAACGCCATCACATATACAACTACCACCACTCCCTTTTAAAACTCTCATTAATACCTTTAATTTGATACCCATATCGTACAAACTCATTCTAGAGTCACCCCTGGTCCACCTTTATGGCGATATCTCGAAAAGGCGTCCACCTATAGAACTAAGCCCCACACCCTTTTAAAATACTCATTAGCACCTTTCATTTAATACCCATATCGTCAAACGCATTCTAGAGTCAACCCTGATCCACCTTTATGGCGATATTTCGAAACGGCGTCCCCCTATTGAACAAAGGCCCACTGCCTTTTAAAATACTCATTAACACCTTTCGTTTGATGCCCGTATTGTACAAACAAAGTCTAGGGCCACCCCTGGTCCACCTTTATGGCGATATCTCGAAACGGCTTCCACCTATGGAACTAAGGATTACTCCCTTTTAAAATACTCATTAACACCTTTCTTTTGATACCCATATTGTACAAACAAATTCTAGGGTCACCCCTGGTCCACCTTTATGGTGATATCTCGAAACGGCGTCCACCTATGGAACTAAGGGTTCCTCCCTTTTAAAATACTCATTAACACCTTTCATTTGATACCCATATCGTCAAACGCATTCTAGAGTCAACCCTGATCCACCTTTATGGCTATATCCCTATATGGCGTCCACCTATAGAACTATGGTCCACTCCCTCATAAAATACTCTTTAATGCCTTTCATTTGATACACATGTCATACAAACACATTCCAGGGTTTCCCTCGGTTCATTTTCCTGCATGGTTATTTTCCCTTATGTTGTCACCATAGCTCTCAACTGAGTATGTAATGTTCGGTTACACCCGAACTTAACCTTCCTTACTTGTTATATATATAGATTTCTATTTTCAACACTTCACTATAATATTAAAACGAAAGGGATTCAAGGGGTTGTGTAGCGCAATATATAGCTTCTCCAACCCAATTGTCAACCTCACCTTCGAGCGGCGAATCCTGTTTCACTAACAGACGAGGCTCTGGCGACCCCTAGCTCCTCATGGAACTTGGGGGTGGGGATGGAGGGATGGCCTGAAGGTTTAATGTGGCCATATAAATCGTTCCCGAGATGGTCGGGCCAGCACCTTAATGGTGCTGTGTTACCGGAGCGTATCGGATCTGTATCCGACAAAGGACCATCACATCGATAACACTCCCCAAAGCCTTCGGGGAGTAACCTAATCGCTACAACAACAACAACAACATTAAAACGAAATGCAGATTTTCGATGCTCTTGAAATTCGGCTTAAAAATTGCACATGGAACAACTAAAATTTCTCCTGAATTAAAAAAAAATGTCATAGTACCTTTCAATCGCAGGCCCCCTCAGAACACTCCCCCCCCCCCCCTTCCCCAACCTTATCGGCGGGCCTGGTGATGTGCTATACTTGATATTATTCACTATAAAATTTTTTATTGATAAACAGGTTGTTTAATTAAACACCCAGCAATTACACGGAAGTATATCCGCACTACCTGAAAATATGAGTGCCACTGCGTATACGTAACATTTTATTATTACGTGTAAACAAATAAAAAAAATTCCAATAAAATAATATTGCGACTATAAACTGAGATATAACCTATCATATCTCTCAATATAGATCAAACTACACACGGGGTGCAAAACAAATTCAAAATAAGTTCAGTAGTTTAGGAGTCCATCGCGGCCGAAAATGTTGTGACACGTGTTTTTATATATTAAGATTGTATAAAGCAATATGAGCATGTCTCGATAATTGAGTACAGAAAAGGTATGCCTATTCTAGTGAAGCGCAGTGTGTTTTTATAGATGCATATGCATAAATATATGTGTCCATTTAAATAAGAATTTGCTAAGGCGTAGAAATTAGCTTAGCTATTTTATCGGCTACTTTCTTTGAACGCCGATCCGATATTATTCAGCTAAAATTTGCAGATATGCATAAAATATTTCTTTTTTATTCAAATACATGCATCTTAGAAGAAATTTTTATTGTGCTTTCTTTCATTGCTTTCACTATTTGCTTATCACATAATAAGAATTTATTAAGAAATCACGTGAACACTCAGAGAAAAATGGCATGCTGAAATGCAGAGTAAGGAGACCATATTTCATATTTTTGCTCATATATGACGAACTAATAAATAAATTAATTTTGTGTGTAATTTGTTTTTCTATGTGGAAAAAAATATGATTAGCCCCCTGGAAAACAAAAAGTTGCCGAAAATAGAAAAGTACCTTAAGCGAATAAAGCTTAACGCTATTAACGCACTAAAATTTATTGAGCTACAGAACTGCATGCAGAACTGACTAGGTTATGTTATGCGAACAGTCGAAGACGAAGAACGGCCAAAAAAGTATTTTAGTCGACACCACAGTTTGGAATCAGAGGAAGGAATTGACCTTCATGTTGTTGGGATGGGCAGGTGGAGGAGGACTTAAATCCTCCCTTGGTGCTCTCAGTGGGCGTAGGTTAGGTTAGGTTGACTGGCCGGTCCATGAGGACTCACACAGACTGAATGAGTCCGTAGTGTTACCAGAAGTTTGTTTTAACGACCAAACTGAAAAACCATATCAAAAACCACGACCTATGTTATAAAATAACTCCGTCCTATTGGAAAATACTAGAAGCTTCCTAGGATTTAAGCCACTTGCTGCTTCTAGATCTGACAGCTGTATCACTCCTAATAGCTGGAGTCTTAGCCTGGCAATCGCAGGGCAAGAGCACAGAACGTGCTCGATCGTTTCCTCCTCCAGCTAGCACTAACCAAACCCAATTTAAAGGCATGTGATACCAGAAGGCAGTGTCCAGTCAAAATACCCGTCATAAGTCTACAGTCCTCTCTTTTTAATGATAGAAGCAACTTTATTAGTCTAAGGTTGTAAGACCTGCACATAATCTTCGACACTTTACAGCCCCGCTCTTGAACCCACGCCTTTCCTGCTTGGTCGAGCCTGTGCACCTCTCGCCTTCGCTTAATTTCGCCCAGTCCAATTGGGACGTCTACGGAGCAAGCTTCAAGGGATGCGCCCTTTTTATCTAGTTTATCCGCTTTTTCATTCCCATCTATTCCCATATGCCCTGGGACCAATATAGATGGGTGTTTCTCCTTGTCCCGATTCTCTCCAGGGACTGCTTACACACTAACACGTATTTAGATGCTGTGCTATGCGAGATTATTGCCCTAATTGCTGACTGTTAATATAAAAGTTAACAAGATTGCAGCTTGGGCTATTTTCTTCCAGGGTTTCTACTGCTTTGGTTACGGCTACTATATCCACTTGGAAAACGCAGCCTGTAGGATCTGTTTATTTCCGGATCAGCACAGTATACCGCAGATCCTACTCTTTCCACTACTTTGGAACCATCTGTGTACACATGTATCGCCTCATCCACCATTTGAGCACCCTTGCGCCACCCGTCCACGTCTCTTGTGGCCTCAAGATCGCCCTCGAAGCGCAGATAGGGAATCTTGTGATTGATGACGCTATACTACTATGGCCATATGGTCGGCGCTCAAGCTGCCCCGAGGCACCGAGCCTGGTTGCACTTGTTAATGATATGTTCTTTGCTACCAGGTCTACAGGTGGAATGTGCAGAATGGCCTACAGTGCAGCCGTCGGGGTTGTTTTCAAGGCTCCCGTAATGCTAAGCATTGATAGTCTGCATACCCCCTCTAATTTCTTGAGGTAAGTTGCTTTTTGTGTGGCTTTTCACCAAACAAGAACTCCATAGTATAGGATAGGGCTTACAATCGCTGTAAAAACCCAACGAGAAAAAGAGGGCGATAATCCCCACGTGCCCACTGTTATTAAAGGTTTTCAAAAAGGTCGTTGACGAACAAAATAAGCTTTATCTTTACATAGAAGAGCTTTATATCATAGTATTTATTTTTCTAAGTGGAATTATAACAAGAAATAGTTTCTATGATATATTAAAATATATATTCCCGAGTTTCACGTTTATACTTTCTAAATTGCGGCAGGAATGACCAAAATCGTCTTATCTGAACGATAGGTTGTATGGGAGATATATGCTGTAGTGGTCCGATCCTACCGGATCCGACAAATGTCTAATATAATACAAAAATACATCCTTGTGCCAAATTTCATTGTTATATCGCAATTTGCATTTAAACAGGCAGACGGACGGACGGACAGAGGACATGGCTATATCAACTCAGTTCGTCGCCCTGATCAATTCGGTACACTTAATGGTGAGTTTATCTTTTATTTTTCTCAACGTTACAAACATCGGACCAAAGTTAATATATCATTTCATGTTCGTGAAAGGTATAATTAACGGATCTTAACAGGATTGAGTTCCTATATTTTCCATATAGCAGAAAATATTTCTAAAAAAAATAGACGAAGTCGACTAAGGACCACGTCCACATTTATTTAAAGACGTTTAAAAGCTCGTAGACGAATAAAATAAACTATACCTTTGAGAAAAATAGCTTAACGTTAACGGTATTTTACTTTCTAAATGGTATTATAACAAAAAGTTAGAAAATATTAAAATTTTTAAAACTGGGCGTGTCACTGCCCTTTTTTTGACTAATATTAATTTTCTGACTAATATAAATTGTGAAAATATTAATTTACATACTCAGCTGAGAGCTGTGGAGGCAAAATAAGGGAAAATCACCATGTAGGAAAATGGACCTATGGTAACCCTGGAATGTGTTTGTATGACATGTGTATCAAATGGAAGGTATTAAAGAGTATTTTGGAAGGGAGTGGGCGATAGTTCTATAGGTGAACGCCTTTTCGAGATATGGGCATAAAAAAGTGGCCCAGGGGTCACTCTACAATGTGTATATACGATATGGTTATCAAATGAAAGGTGTTATTAAGCATTTTAATAGGTGGATGCCAGGGGTGCCCCTGTAATATGTTTGCAGGATATGAGTATCAAATTGAAGATATTAATGAGGGTTTTAAAAGGGAGTGGCTCTTAGTTGTATATGTGAGGCCGTTTTCAAATATCGATCAAAATGTGGACCAGGATGACCCAGAACATCATCTGTCAGCTATAGCTAATTTATTTATACATGTGATACCACTAACAGTATTTCTTCCATAATTCCAAGGGTTTTTGATTTCGCCCTGCAGAGCCTTTTCATTTTCTTCTACTTAATATACATAGTATGTGTCACACCCATTTTACAAATTTTTTTCCAAAGTTATATTTTGCGTCAAAAAACCAATTCCGTCGCCATGTTTCATCCCATTTTTCGTATTTGGTATAGAATTATGGCATTTTTTTTTTTCATTTTTGAAATTTTCGATTTCAAAAAAGTTGGCGTGGTCATAGTTGGATTTCGCCCATTTTTAATACCAAGATAAATGAGTTTAGATAAGTACATGAACTAAGTTTAGTAAAGATATATAGATTTTTTGCTCAAGTTATCGTGCCAACGGCCAAGTGGAAGGACAGACGGTCGACTGTGTATAAAAACTGGGCATGGATTCAATCGATTTCGTCCAGTTTCACAGAAAACAGTTACCGGCGTAGGAGCTATGCTCTCACCAAATTTCACAAGGATAGGTAAATTTTTGTTCGATTTATGGCATTAGAAGTATTCTAAACAAATTAAATGAAAAAGGGCGGAGCCACGCCCATTTTGAAAATTTCTTTTATTTTTGTATTTTGTTGCACCACATCATTACTGGAGTTGAATGTTGACATAATTTACTTCTATACTGTAAAGATATTAAATTTTTTGTTAAAATTTGACTATTAAATTTTTTTTAAAGTGGGCGTGTTTGTTATCCGATTTTGCAAATTTTTATTTAGCACACATATAGTAATAGGAGTAACTTTCCTGCCAAATTTCATTATTATATCTTCAACGATTGCCAAATTACAGCTTACAAAACTTTTAAATTACCTTCTTTTAAAAGTGGGCGGGGCCACGCCCATTGTCAAAAATTTTACTAATTTTCTATTTTGCGTCATAATGCCAACATACCTACTCTATCCGTAGTTGGTAATGAATTATCGCACTTTATCGGTTTTTCGAAATTTTCGATATCGAAAAAGGGGGCGTGGTTATAGTCCGATGTCGTTCATTTTAAATAGCGGTCTGAGATGAGTGCCCAGAAATCGCGTACCATTTCATTAAGAAACCTCAAAATTTACTCAAGTTATCCTGTTTACGGACGGACGGACGGACGGACCTAGCTAAATGAATTTCTTTTTTCGCCCAGATCATTTTGATATATAGAAGTCTATATCTATCTCGATTAATTTATGCCGTTACGGATTACCGTTATGCGAACAAAGTTAATATACTCTGTGAGCTCTGCTCAGCTGAGTATAAAAATATTATTAAACATAAATCAAAAATCGTTAAACCAATCATCACAAAAAAAAAAAAATTCGGCAGAGAGTTTGGCTTTACTAAAGGAATGAGTGAAAGAAAAATTAATGAAACCGGTTAACGAACACGTCCGCTGTTATATAAAGGATGTTTAAAAAGGCTCATAGACGAATAAATGAGATATACTTTTAGCAAAAAGAGCTCAATATCAGGGGTAGTTTACTTTCTAAATGAAATGAAAACAAAATGTTACAAAATGGACTTAGCAATAATTAAAAATAAGAAAAATTAACATATCGTTATAAAACTGGGAACTTTCTTTATAGCAGGAAATATTTGTAGCAAAAATGGACGTGATCGGTTAAGGACCACTTTTATATAAAAATTACCAATTTTATATAGGATTGGAAAGGTAATTTATCTCGAATTAAATGTATAACTGAAACTCACGCTGAATATATAACGTTCGGTTACATACGAGCTTAGGCACCCTTCTTTGTTAATTTTAACACTTGGCAATTTAAAAAAATTTCAATAAAATCAAGTTAAGTTTGGTTTTAGTTATGCACCTTTCGCACTCGAGTAAATTTACTTAAGTGCAATTCAAATTTTTTTTTCCACTATCAGTTGCAGCTTTTTCATCTCATCCGCCAATCTTATATTCTTTCTACCCAATACTCCTTTTCAAAACATTTTTATAACTGCATAGCTTGTATTTGCTGTCGCATAGCTTTGACACATTTTCAAAGGATTTGAAACGTCTTTGCGCCGCTTACCGTTTTCAACAAATGTTTTCAAATTTTTTTTACGATAAAAGCAATGCTGCCGATAATACGAAACCATCTTCAGCCTCATTGAGCGCACTTGGCACTCAACAAACGATGAACTTGACAAATTTTCACGCTGCAACATGACGCCTACACACTGACATACATACAAATTTGTATGATACAATATTTCCATTTTACACGAAAACTTACTTAGTTGTTTACATGTATTGGATGTGTATACATATTTATAAATTCGAGACAAACACATTTACATTGGCGCACTTTTACCGTAAAAGGGTAAGGATGAGCAGTATGTGAGCGCCTAAAAGTAGGCTACGTAGCTGGGAGTTTAATGCTAATGCATTTTTCCATATTTCTTCACGCACACTAAAACAAATGCAAATCAGCTGTTTGGAAGTGCTTTGCTGTTGTTTGTTTATTGTTAAAACGAATGTGTGAGTGTGTGCATTGATGTAGATGAGTTTATTTGTTTTGCCAGCAGCTAGCAAATGAATTTGTAAACATACTTATCGTGCAAATATGAAAGTGTCCTTTCACACCGGAGCTTGTGCGCCTACTAGCGCTATACCGTAAGTATATATATTTACATAAGTGCGATCCTGCTGCCTTTTATATTTTTTCCTTTACATAACATTATTATAAGTCTCCTATTTAAATTTTCATCAATTTTTTTCCTATGTAAACTTATGTGACGTCAGAATTATTTGCTATGCACAACGTGGTGATGTCCATAAACACAAGCGAAATCTTCTTTATATTCATACATATATGCTAAGTATGTAGTTGTTGTAACTGTTTTCTTTAAGCATATGTGGAAGTTAATGCCAAGGATATGCAAAGGCCTGAAAATATGTCAAATAAAGTCGGACATTGACATAGAAAAGCACATAGAAACTTACATTCGAGAGAACAAATAACATTAAAAAGGCTATAAGTTCAATAGGGATTTTTCAATTTGTAAAACGGACTTTTTGGAGGCGCTCTTAGAACAACGCCAAGCGAAGCTCTTCAGATCATTCTTCATATCCTTTCCTTGCACTTAGAAGGATATCGAGCCCCTCTACGTTTAGGAGTGTTAAATAGATGGACTACTAGAAGCACAGGCCAATCTATCATGCTAAAAAGATATTGTTATCTTATTCGAGGCACAGGCCGATGCACGGCCATAACAGTTGTGGAGAGCAATTGCATGGTGAAAATTTCCAGCAGGCCGACGGCTCTATGTTTAGCAGCAGGGTTGGGGAAGAGAAGTATCACCTTTCATGGAAGCTGTAGCTTAGATAAGAAAACACACCATTGGCGAGGAAACCTATATACTAAGCGACAGCCAAGCGTTCGTAAAATACTTTGGCTCTTATTCATTAATTTCTGAGCTAAACATAAACTTTCGCCGATCACTTAAGATGATCGCCAAACAGAATTGTGTACCCTTCAAATATGTAAGTCCCAGACACAGAGGCGTTGAGGGAAATTGTATTGCAGATAAACATGCTTGCCAGTATCTTCAAGCCAACGAAAGATGTCTACAAAATCCAGATTTTCGGATATCAATGCAAAGCTGGCTAGACTAGGATCTTAAGAGATCCCGTCACGATTTAATGTCTACATGTGGAAGTGTAATTTCTCGTTACTCTCTTATTGACCGGCATGCTATAAGAGTAGTTAAGACGGCGAAAAGAAGAATCGGTGCATAACCTCATCTGCAACTGCCCGGCGTTTAGTGGTGCTAGATAGCGCTGCATGATATCAAGGACTTAGTTGTCTTTATCAGATTCTTGAAATGCTTTTTGAATTTAACGCAGCTCTCTGCCTTTGCGCTCCTGCAGGTTTGCTGACCTATCAATAAAGACGTGAAATAGACCGAATTCGTCCACAGTGCTATTAGAGTTTGTTTGACAACCTTATTGAAAAACCCTGCTTAAGTACCAGGACTTATGTTTCAAAATAGCTAAAGGTTTTCTAACATCGCGCTTAATAGCTGCTCAAAATCTGGCAACTCTGGCCCCCCACTAGCTGTAGTTTTGATCTCTCGAACGCAGTACACACTTCCTACATCTGCTGTTATTGACAAAGCCTAACCTTTAAGCATGTGGCGCCAGAAGGTAGTATCGATTTAACATGCCTATTATTAGTTTTTAATTTTCTCTCTTACGCTTCCTCCAGAATTTCTGTTGCTTTCCTCACGGCTAAAATTTCCGCCTGAAAGGCACTACAGTGATATGACAGACTGCAGGATCTACTTATTTCTGGATTTACGCAGTAAAGAGTAGTCCCGAATCCTTTCGTTAATATTGGAACCATCGATATTTTCTGGCGTTTTCACATCTTTGCGCGAACCCTTCGGCTCTATTGTGGCCCCAAGTCATAGAAAGCTCAGGCATGGGACCATATAGTCAAGCTCTTCTATAGTTCTTCCGAAGGTAAGCATAAAACTTGAAACTTGAAATTTTAAACTTAAATCCAAAATCTTAGAACATAAAATTTTTAATTTTGGTTGAGCAAACAATAAACTTTTAAACTTAAACCTTAAAACATAAAAAAATAATTAAAATTCAAAACTGTAAACTTTAAACTTAAAGCTTAAATCTTAAAACTTGAAACTTAAATCTTAAATATTAAAAATTAAAACCTAAAAATTAAAACTAAAAACTTAAAGATTAAAACTTCAAATTCAAAACTTAAAACTCGAAACTTGTAACTTAAAACCTCAAACTTAAAACTTACAACCTTAATCCTTGGATCTAAAACCTAAACCTTTTAATTTAAAACTTAATATAGGTTTTTAAATATTATAACCTAATACTTAAACCATAAAACCTAAACATTGAAACTTAAAACTAGAACTTTAAACTTTAAATTTTAAACTTAAAACCTAATACTTAAAACCGAAAACTTGAAACTAAAATCCCAAAAGTTAACTAAAAGCTTGGAACTTAAATTTTAAAACTTAAAGCTTAAAACTTGAAATTTTAAACTTTAGTGTTAAAACTTAATACCTAAAACTAAAACCTAAAACTTATAACATAAACCTTAAAACTTGAAATTTCAAACTTTCAGCTTCAAACTTTTAAATTTATACTTAAAGCTTAAAACCTACTTCAAGCTTAAAACCTAAAACTCAAAACTTTAAACATAACACGTAAAATCTAAAGCTTAAACTTTAAAATTAATATCGCAGACGAAAAAATAAAACTTAGAATTTAGAAACGAAAAGTTTAACTGAAAATCAACAAATTGAAGAGCGAAGATAAAGAAAAAAGTAGGATTAAATACAAAAAACTTTTTTTTTTAATTATTTGATAAACAATTTATTTTTGAATTAAATTTGAATTTAAAAATTTTTGTTTTATATAAACAATTTTTTTTGAATAAACATTAGGCACAAAAATGACATAGGACTAATCGCATGTGACTTATAAATCGCATGTTACTTGCTCTCAGCAAAGAATATATCACATTGGAAAAACTTTTTTGTAGGAAAACTTATAACTTAAACTTATAACTTCAAACTTGAAATTTTAAACTTTAGTCTTAAACCTTAATACTTAAAACTTTAAACCTTATACTTATAACTTTAAACTTGAAACATAAAACCTAAAACTTGAAATAAAAACTCAAAACTTATAACATAAACCTTAAAACTTAAAACTTTAAGATTTAAACTTTTAAATTTGCGCTTAAAGCTTAAAACCTAAAACTCAAAACTTTAAACTTAAGACTTAAAACATAAAGCTTAAAATTAAAAATTAATATCGAAGAAGAAAAAATAAAACTTAAAAATTAGAAACGAAAAGTTTAAGTGAAAATCAACAAATTCAAAAGTGAGAACAAAGATAGGATTAAGAACAAAAAACTTTAAATATTTTTTTTCAATTATTTGTTAAAAAAAAATTTATATTTGAATTAAATTTGAACTTAAAAATGACATTTGACTGCTTATAAATCGCATGCTACTTGCTATCAGCAAAGAATGTTTCACATATATGACACTTTTTTGTAGCAAGCATAATTGCGGTGCTTTTGCGCAACAATAATTACGAGCGGAAGCTGAGAGCGAATCGCGCGCAGAGAGTCGTTGTTAATATGAAAGATAAAGCTCAAGCAATCCAAGGAAAGAAACTAAGATAAAAAATCTTTTATTTTGTTATTTCTTCTTGTTCTACACAGCAGCTTCACAACAATAACAAGCCAGCAACAACAAAACGCAGACGCATCAACAAACAACTATCAACAAAACAAAGCTTCGTCTGCGACGCCGGAACATATGAAAAATGTTGGCGGTTCTCCAGTTGATAAGAAACGACAATCGTTTGCTATGATGTAGTTGTTGGTGCAATATTTTTTGCATTTAATATTTCAAGATTTTAGAATACGCTCTCTCTTACTCACTTGCAATGACGCACGTTTATTTAGTCTAAAATGTATGTACCGAATAATGGATGCTGACTACAGTCAACCTACTGTGCTCTACCTCTCTTTTTGTAGACTTTTTTCATGCTCTCACGCATACATGCCTTTTATGTCGATGTAGCATCCTTACATACATACAAACAAATACATTGACGCTTATCTGAATTATTTGTAACAATGCTTTGTTTAGTTTGTTGGTCAGTTGCATGCTGCCGATGCTTAATCGGTAGGTAGTTTGAGACTAAGATGCTTTTCATGGAGCACTGCTGCTGATGTTGTTGTTTGCTTAATTTCTTGTAACATTTAGTTAACAGCGAACTTTAAATTGAAACGGACGTGTGAAGCGGTTAAAATAATTATTGTTGTGGCAGAAAAAATCGTAGAATAGTCAAAAAGCTTGACTTTGATTTGCCAAAGAAAAAGAAGTTGACAAATTAAAAATAATTGATCTATTAAGTGAACTAAGTATTTACTCAAAGTGGATAAAATTTGGTTATAGCATATGTGAAAATTTAAAACAAGCATATGTAAAATAAAAAGTTTAAAAGTCCTTTCCTCGGTTTTACGGTCGCTGATACTATAAGTGCGTGTGTGTTTAAATGGCAAGGTCCTTAAACCATTCAATGCAGTGACTGAAAAGTTTGAATGAAAAATATAACTCAGTATGCTATGTTTGCTTATCTAAAGTTCAATCTCAAAGACTCAACATAAGAGATTTTTTTTTTAATTTATTAGAGAAAATTTAAAAATTAGCACGCGGCGATGGTTACTAGACCAACTTTCTGAATTTCGCTTCGTCATCAAAATTTTGAACTCGAGTTCAGCTGTATGCATACTGATGTTAAGTCATTTACACATTCAGCCATTTGAATTCCCCGCTTCAGCTTTGTAATTTCACTTTAATACTTACATTTTAAGGCTCGTTCAACAGTACTTGGCATTGAATTTAATATCTCTGTGTTATTAGAAATGATTGCGCTGTTGAACATTATATCAATATTTTTGGTATGTATTTGCCTGATAGGCCCGGAGATAGGCTCACGAACCAAAGAAAATTCCACACAATTTTGGGTTAAACATATGATATATATGTTCTTTTCCTTGTGTTCCTTTTTTTATTTATATATGTACTAAAGTGTGTATAAAAAAATAATAAAATCACAAAGAGTGCAACGGGGCATTCAAATGGCTGAGTGAATAGATTTGCCAAAGAAAAAGAAGTTGACAAATTAAAAATAATTGATCTATTAAGTGAACTAAGTATTTACTCAAAGTGGATAAAATTTGGTTATAGCATATGTGAAAATTTAAAACAAGCATATGTAAAATAAAAAGTTTAAAAGTCCTTTCCTCGGTTTTACGGTCGCTGATACTATAAGTGCGTGTGTGTTTAAATGGCAAGGTCCTTAAACCATTCAATGCAGTGACTGAAAAGTTTGAATGAAAAATATAACTCAGTATGCTATGTTTGCTTATCTAAAGTTCAATCTCAAAGACTCAACATAAGAGATTTTTTTTTTAATTTATTAGAGAAAATTTAAAAATTAGCACGCGGCGATGGTTACTAGACCAACTTTCTGAATTTCGCTTCGTCATCAAAATTTTGAACTCGAGTTCAGCTGTATGCATACTGATGTTAAGTCATTTACACATTCAGCCATTTGAATTCCCCGCTTCAGCTTTGTAATTTCACTTTAATACTTACATTTTAAGGCTCGTTCAACAGTACTTGGCATTGAATTTAATATCTCTGTGTTATTAGAAATGATTGCGCTGTTGAACATTATATCAATATTTTTGGTATGTATTTGCCTGATAGGCCCGGAGATAGGCTCACGAACCAAAGAAAATTCCACACAATTTTGGGTTAAACATATGATATATATGTTCTTTTCCTTGTGTTCCTTTTTTTATTTATATATGTACTAAAGTGTGTATAAAAAAATAATAAAATCACAAAGAGTGCAACGGGGCATTCAAATGGCTGAGTGAATAGATGCATCTGATATTACACCAGTATGAATGCAGGTGAATTCAAGTTCCAAGCTCAGAACCCAAAAAGCTAGCCGGTGAGGAAGTGAGACTCAGAAACAAGTAGCAGGACATCGCCGTGTACAAATTTTGAATGTTTCTCTAATATGTATGACAAAGCGAAACATTTTGTAAAGCAATATGAGCCTGTTTCGGTTATCTGATAATAAAATTAAGTTATTCAAAAAATAAAAAAAAAATTTTAATAAAAGAAAACAATTTAAGCACTTCCTTTAAATAAATGGACTAAAATCAGCGAAAAATGTCTCCTTATATAAAGACATATTCTTGCTAAACTTTGATTGTTAAGTTTTGACGTAGAAATTGCAAAAATGTTTATGAGAAATAAAAATATAAAAGTGGAACTCATCGAAAAATTACTTATAATTTTACTTCTCATATATATTTTTGCAATGTCTATGTCAATATTAAAAAATCAAAGTTTAGCAAGAATATGTCTTTATATAAGGAGACATTTTCGCTGATTTTAGTCCATTTATTTAAAGGAAGTGCTTAACATTTTTTATTTATTTTTGTTTCCTCCTTTTGTTCCTTTGCCACGGCGTCTTAACCTGTCTCTAAGGTTTCATGTTGTAGCACAACGAAAACTTACATACAAATCAATCCCAAAATTCCCTCCGTTTCTTAAGATTTTTCTAAATATCTCATCCCGTGCGCCCCTAACGAATCCTTTTGTATCCTGTCATCGGCTGTCATCGACCCCTGAATTAAGTTTGAAATTTCAAGTCTCTAGCTCATCGAGAAGTTACTTAAAAATCGATTACAATATTAGTATGAAAAGCGGACAAACATTCAACTTACCTAAGTAAATAAACAAAGAAAGCTACAATAAGTCAAATAAACGAGAAAGAAAAAGAGGATGAAACGTAAATAAAAATATAAAAGTTCCCTTGAATTAAATCAAATAATATATGAAAAGAAAAAAATAAAACAAAAAAATGTTAGATAAAAAAAAAATGAAAATGAAACCGAACATTACATACTCACCTGAGAGCTTTGGAGACAAAATAAGGGAAAATCACCCTGTAGAAATATGAACCTCGGGTAACCCTGAAATGTGTTTTTATGACATGGGTAGCAAATGGAAGGTATTAAAGAGTATTTTAAAAGGGAGTGGGCCATAGTTCTATAGGTGGACGCCATTTAGGGATATAGCCATAAAGGTGGACCAGGGGTGACTCTAGAATTTGTTTGTACGATATAAGTATCAAATGAAAAGTGTTAATGAGTATTTTAAAAGGGAGTGATCCTTCTTAGTTCTATAGATGGACGCCTTTTCGAGATAACGCCATAAGCGTGGACCAGGGGTGACTCTAGAAAGTGTTTGTACGATATGGGTATCAAACTAATGGTATTACTGAGGCTTTTTAAGGGAGTGGCCCTTAGTTGCATATGTGAAGGCGTTTTCGCGATATCGACCAAAATGTGGACCAGGGTGACCCAGAACATCATCTGCCGGGTACCGCTAATTTATTTATATATGTAATACCACGAACAGTATTCCTGCCATGATTCCAAAGGCTTTTGATTTCGCTCTGCAGAACCTTTTCATTTTCTTCTACTAAATATACATAGTAGGTGCTACACTTATTTTACAAAGTTTTTTCTAAAGTTATATTTGGCGTTATATTTGGTACAGAATTATGAATTTATCCGTCTTTGGTAATGAATTATCGCACTTTCCGGTTTTTCGAAATTTTTGGTATCGAAAAAGTGGGCGTAGTTATAGTCTTTTTTCGCTCATTTCATTAAGATACATCAAAATTAACTCAAGTTACCGTGTTTACGAACAGACGGATGGACGGACAGACAGACATAGCTAAATGAATTTCTTTTTTTGCTCACATCATTTTGATATATAGAATTCTATATCTATCTCGATTAGTTTATGCCGTTACGGGGTACCGTTATGCGAACAAAACTAATATCCTCTGTGAGCTCTGCTCAGCTGAGTATAATAACCACAAAAAAAAAAAAAACAAATTAAAAATGTACAATGAAACACAGTTTTAAACCAACAATTTTTACATATAAAATATGAAAAAAAAATTTATTTTTGAATTGATTGTTAAAGAACCAAATCAAATAATTAAGTAAAAACTAAAATTATAACAATTCAAATAAGGTAAAATAGACGTAAGTTAATTAAAAGTTTGTAAAATTTGGTTATTAAAACAAACTAACAAAATACAGTAAAAGAAAAAATGTATAAAAAATTGCAAAATAAAAAAATAAAGAGCAAAAAAAAGACAAATAAATAAAAAAAAAATAAACTTTGAAAATAAATCAATTAAACTAAAATAAAAATATTTAAAAATAAGTTATAAAATATAAAAATAATGAGCCAAAAATTATAAAATTAAAATGAATTTATAAAAACGAAACAAAATTTAAAAAACAAATAAAATACATAAATTTAAACAATTAAGTAAAATAGAATTAAATTAAAAAAATCAAACAGCAAGAAAAATTCGATCTTAAAATCAATATATCAAATAATTTAATTTAAAAAAATTTAAATAAAGAAAATACAAAATCACATTACTAAAAGAAAATAAAATTAATTGAAATAAATAGAATTCCTTAAAAACATAAGGAATGGAATAACAGAAAATTAAAATAAGGAAATGAAATTTAATAAAAAAAAATATAGAAAACTGAAATAAGCTTACAAAATTTATAAATAAAAATAAAACATGTAAAAAATAGAAAAACAAAATATAAAACAAAAATGTACAAAAAAACTTAAAAAAAAGTCAATACACTTTGAAAAGCAAATAAATAGAATTAAAAAAAAATCTATAAAAATAAAGTAAATAAGTAAGGAAGGCTAAGTTCGGGTGTAACCGAACATTACATACTCAGTTGAGAGCTGTGGAGACAAAATAAGGGAAAATCACCATGTAGGAAAATGAAACGAGGGTAATCCTGGAATGTGTTTGTATGACATGTGTATCAAATGAAAGGCATTAAAGAGTATTTTAAAAGGGAGTGGACCTTAGTTCTATAGGTGGACGCCTTTTCGAGGTATCGCAATAAAGGTGGACCAGGGGTGACTCTAGACTTTGTTTGTACGATATGGGTATCAAATGAAAGGTGGTAATGAGTATTTTAAAAGAGCGTGGGCCTAAGTTCTATAGATGTACGCCTTTTCGAGATATCGCGATAAAGGTGGCCAAGGGGTGACTCTAGAATGTGTTTGTACGATATAGGCATCAAACGAAAGGTGTTAATGAGTATTTTAAAAGGGCGTGGGCCTTAGTTCTATAGGTGGACACCTTTTCGAGATATCGCCATAAAGGTGGCCAAGGGGTGACTCTAGAATTTGTTTGAACGGTTCGGGTTTCAAATGAAAGGTGTTAATGAGTATTTTAAAAGGGCGTTGGCCTTAGTTCTATAGGTGGACGCCTTTTCGAGATATCGCGATAAAGGTGGCCAAGGGGTGACTCTAGAATTTGTTTGAACGATTCGGGTTTCAAATGAAAGGTGTTAATGAGTATTTTAAAAGGGAGTGGGTCTTAGTTCTATAGGTGACGCCTTTTCGAGATATCGCCATAAAGGTGGGCCAGGGGTGACTCTAGAATTTTTTTTAACGATATAGGTATCAAATAAAAGGTGTTAATGAGTGTTTTAAAAGGGAGTGGGCCTTAGTTCTATAGGTGGACGCCTTTTCGAGATATCGCCATAAAGGTGGGCCAGGGGTGACTCTAGAATTTGTTTGAACGATTCGGGTTTCAAATGAAAGGTGTTAATGAGTATTTTAAAAGGGCGTGGGTCTTAGTTCTATAGGTGGACGCCTTTTCGAGATATCGCCATAAAGGTGGGCCAGGGGTGACTCTAGAATTTTTTTGTACGATATAGGTATCAAATGAAAGGTGTTAATGGGTATTTTAAAAGGGAGTGGGCCTTAGTTCTATAGGTGGACGCCTTTTCGAGATATCGCTATAAAGGTGGGCCAGGGGTGACTCTAGAATTTTTTTGTACGATATAGGTATCAAATGAAAGGAGTTAATGAGTATTTTAAAAGGGCGTGGGTCTTAGTTCTATAGGTGGACGCCTGGACCAAGGTGGGCCAGGGGTGACTCTAGAATTTTGTTGTACGATATGGGTATCAAATAAAAGGTGTTAATGAGTGTTTTAAAAGGGAGTGGGCCTTAGTTTTATATGTGGTCGCCTTTTCGAGATATCGCCATAAACGTTGACCAGGGGTAACTCTAGAATGTGTTTGTACGATATGGGTATTAAATTAAAGGTATTAATGAGGGTTTTAAAAGGGAATGGTGGTAGTTGTATAAGTGAAGGCGTTTTCCAGATATCGACCAAAATGTGGACCAGGGTGACCCAGAACATCATCTGTCGGGTACCGCTAATTTATTTATATATGTAATACCACGAACAGTATTCCTTCCAAGATTCCAAGGGCTTTTGATTTCGCCCTGCAAAACTTTTTCATTTTCTTCTACTTAATATGCTAGGTGTCACACCCATTTTACCAAGTTTTTTTCTAAAGTTATATTTTGCGTCAATAGACCAATACACCTACCATGTTTCATCCATTTTTTCTTATTTGGTATATAGTTATGGCATTTTTTTCATTTTTCGTAATTTTCGATATCGAAAAAGTGGGCGTGGTCATAGTCGGATTTCGGACATTTTTTACACCAATACAAAGTGAGTTCAGATAAGTACGTGAACTGAGTTTAGTAAAGATATATCGATTTTTGCTCAATTTTTCGTGTTAAAGGCCGAGCGGAAGGACAGACGCCTTTTTCACCTTTTTTCACAGAAAATAATTATCGACTTAGAATCTAAGCCCCTACCAAATTTCACAAGGATTGGTACATTTTTATCCGACTTATGGCATTAGAAGTATTCTAGACAAATTAAATGAAAAAGGGCGGAACCACGCCCATTTTGAAAATTTCTTCTATTTTTGTATTTTGTTGCACCATATCATTACTGGAGTTGAATGCTGACATAATTTATTTATATACTGTAAAGGTATTAAATTTTTTGTTAAAATTTGACTTTTAATTTTTTTTTAAGTGGGCGTGGTCGTTCTCCGATTTTGCTAATTTTGATTAAGCACACATATAGTAATAGGAGTAACTTTCCTGCCAAATTTCATCGTAATATCTTCAACGACTGCCAAATTAAAGCTTGCAAAACTTCTAAATTACCTTATTTTAAAAGTGGGCGGTGCCACGCCCATTGTCCAAAATTTACTAGTTTTCTATTCTGCGTCATAAGTTCAACTCACCTACCAAGTTTCATCGCTTAATCCGTATTTGGTAACGAATTATCGCACTTTTAGATTTTTCGAAATTTTCGATATCGAAAAAGTGGGCGTGGTTATAGTCCGATATCGTTCATTTTAAATAGCGATCTGAGATGAGTACCCAGGAACCCACGTACCAAATTTCATCAAGATACCTCAAAATTTACTCAAGTTATCGTGTTAACGGACAGACGGAGGACGGACCGACGGACATGGCTCAATCAAATTGTTTTTCGCTACTGATGATTTTGATATATGGAAGTCTATATCTATCTCGATTCCTTTATACCTGTACAACCAACCGTTATCCAATCAAAATTAATATACTCTGTGAGCTCTGCTCAACTGAGTATAAAAATTAAAACAAGTAAAGTAAAACATATAAATAAAGTAAAATAAAATACTTTTATTCTATTTCTGCCTTTATTTTGTAAATTTTTATAAAAACTTTTTCCGAGCTCTAGGCCATGTAAACTGAAACAAAAATTTGTAAAATAAAATAAATTTAAAAAATCAAACAAAAACAAGTAAGGAAGGCTAAGTTCGGGTGTAACCGAACATTACATACTCAGTTGAGAGCTGTGGTGACAACATAAGGGAAAATAACCATGTAGGAAAATGAACCGAGGGAAACCCTGGAATGTGTTTGTATGACATGTATATCAAATGGAAGGTATTAAAGGGTATTTTAAGAGGAAGTGGGCCATAGATGTATAGATGGACGCCATTTAGGGATATCGCCATAAAGGTGGACCAGGCCTGACTCGAGAATTTATTTTGTACTATATGGGTATCAAATAAAAGGTATTAATGAGTACTTTAAAAGAGCGTGGGCCTAAGTTCTATAGATGTACGCCTTTTCGAGATATCGCCATAAAGATGGACCAGGGGTGACTCTAGAATTTGTTTGTACGATATGAGTATCAAATGAAAGGTGTTAATGAGTATTTTAAGAGGGCGTGGGCCTTAGTTCTATATGTGGACGCCTTTTCGAGATATCGCCATAAACGTGGACCAGGTGTGACAATAGAATTTGTTTGTACTATATGGGTATCAAATGAAAGGTGTTAATGAGTATTTTAAAAGGAAGTGGGCCTAAGTTCTATAGGTGGACGCATTTCGGAATATCGTTATAAAAGGGGACCTGGGTTGACTCTAGAATGCGTTTGTACAATATGGGTGTAAAACGAGAAGTGTAATAAGTGTTTTAAAAGGGAGTGGGCCTTTGTTCTACGGGTGGACGCCTTTTCGGGATATCGCCATAAACGTGGACCAGGGGTGACTCTAGAATGCGTTTTTACGATATGGGTATCAAATGAAAGGCGCTAATGAGTATTTTAAAAGGGAGTGGGCCTAAGTTCTATAGGTGGACGCCTTTTTGAGATATCGACATGAAGGTGGACCAGGGGAGACTCTAGTGCTCCACATTGGCGTTAGCTAACATGTATAGCTGAATTGTTACGAAACGGCTAAAATCGGTTAGGCAGTTAAACGCCAATCAATTATGATGATGTGTGTTTGTATGATGAAAATTGTCCTTTTATGTTACGTATACGCACCGGTGTCTGTCTTTTCACTTGGCATGGATTGGTTCGTTTTTAATAAAAAAACCTGCTAAAGAATTTTTTATTTAAAATCAATTTAAAATGGTCTTCCAAAATCAATTTTGCCATACACTTATTGTTGTGGCTGTTATAGCCGCAAAAACAGTCCTTGTAATTGTTATTGTCTATTACCCAATATTTGTATCTTTGTTTTTGTAGCAAAAGTCAGTGCAGTGGTCGCAACAAAAACAAATAATGCCATCCGGCAAGTTTTCTGAAGTGTTAGATAAAAAAATAAAAGTTTTAAAGAATTTTTTTCTTCATTTATCAAATTTTTTCGGTAAACAAATTTTCACAAGCCATTCATTAGTGTGCTAAAATTAGGTTTTGGTGACTTATCACAAAAACTTGAAGTGTACTTATGTTGTCATTGACGTTGACAATTGTAAAACGAAAAGAAAAACAAACAAGTAAAGAACAGAGCTTTTAGAAATTCTTTATTTCTCGTTGCATACTTTCGGGGGTCGCTGATAGTCGTCAATCTACTTCGTACACATGTAACATTTCAAACTCTCATCAACTCTCCAAAATCGCCTGATTCGCCACTTTTACAGAGTTATGTTAAAAATTTCGCTCATTCTGTTATTTCACGACATATGCATATACTGTGTCGCGTCATTCATCCAACTACCATTGAACTTGCTTGTCTGCCAGCATCAGCATGCTATGTGTTATTTGTCGTTGTTTTGTGCGCGACATGCATGGTCTGGCGCTTGTTTTAGATAACGGGTGTTTGTATGTACGTATGTACGTTCTACCAGTTGTTCACTATTCAACTTTGTTTGCGTATGTCTGCGTGCATTTAATGTATTTATCTGTTTATTCTTTTTTTTGACTTTTCCCACCTTTTTAACCAAAAAGTTACGTGTACGCAGTGCTAGCTGTGTTAGCTTTGCGTATGTCCTGTATTTACAGTGTTAGCCTATATTTTGTTGGCAGCGTTTGAAATGAAATGCAATCTAGTTAAATTATATAGACTTTTGAGCCCAGAAATAATTGCCAGGTTAGGCTATGTTGAACTGGCCGTATAGATTTCGCATAGACTGAATGACCGCATAGCCTTAAAAAAATAAATAAATGTAAGGCGCGATAACCTCCGAAGAGATCTAAGGCCGAGCTTCTCTTCCAATTTGCGTCGTGCTCCTCTTGATTTTTCCCTACAAATTGGCCGGACGGGACCTACATGTTTTATGCCGACTCCGAACGGCATCTGCAAGGCAGATGAGTTTTCACTGAGAGCTTTTCATGGCAGAAATACAATCGGAGCGCTTGCCAGACACTGCCGAGGGGCGACCCCGCTTAGAAAAAATTTCTTCTAATTGAAAAATCTTATTTCTAAAATTTTGATGTTGCTTTGCCCGGGAGTTGAACCCAGGGCATACGGTGGCGGAGCACGCTACCATCACACCACGGTGGCCCACCACCGCATAGCCTTACCGGAAGCTTTTTGAACGACCAAACTTAAAAACCATATCAAAAACCAGAACCTATGTTATAAAATAACTCCGTCCCCTTCGCAAATACTAAAAGCCTTCTAGGACCTGCGCCACTTGCTGCTACTAGATTTGGTAGCTGTATCACTCTTAATAGCTGGAGTCTTAGCCTGACGCATACCCACGAGAAGGCGATCGTACAAACCGGAAATACTGTCGCGATTTCTGCCTATTTAATATCACCTATATGGTTCTATGTAGCGTATTGTAGAGTATTTTTAGACGGAGGAAATGTTTTATGAACTGACCGCTACGTTTTAAGCTTCAATGGGAGACTCTCCTAGTGGAATATTCCCTTCTTTCTTTGAAGGGCTTCCCACTAAAACCTTACCTCTAACTCCCAGCGGAACTCCCAACGGAACTCTCATACATGGGAGCGTTTTAAGGATTTCTTTGAGTACGGATATTTTCGGCCATTATAAATCGGATCACGCTTCAGACAAGGCGATTTTCTATCCTGCGACTTCTTCAACATAGTGCTGGAGGAGATAACTGCAGCAGCAGAAGGAAACCGTATTGGTACATAATATTATCAGAGCGTAGAATGCTGACATATTCTGATGATATAGATAACAAAGACCTCAACAAACGTACGATAACAAGACCTTAACGTTCTACCTTCTCTGGACTATATAAAGTGCCAAGAAAAGTCGCTTTAAATAAGGACAGAGGAAACTTCGTGCTGTAATGCAAGAAAAAGGCGACACATTCGCACTTTAGAAACCACGTCATCTGTCAGTGGTTCTTTTGAAATTTTTTCGAAGCATTTAACAACTTCCCTAAGTTCCTGTATTCAAATTGTTGGCAGTTACATAACCACAATTTGAATATATTGAGCTGGATATTCTTATAAGTAGTGCGTTTATTTGCTACCCACCCCCTTCCCCCTGTTTCTACTGCAAATGCTGTTTAAAGGGCTCCTCATCCTATCATAAAGCAGACCAAGCGGACAGTGCCCGGTAATTGCTGTAGTGATCCAATTTTTTTTTTATGACACATTGAGTAGGTCATCTGTTCCGCTACTATCGTAGGTTGGCCAAGTTTACCTAGTTATCTTGCAAGTGTGCAAGTAATACCAGATTATTTTGATTGATATGAGGGGATGACGCAAGCCAACCGTCTACGTAGCATTTAGCAGAGTCCTTGCTTCTGCAGTTTCGTCTGCTTTCTCATTGTCCTCAGTGTTCCTATTACCAGGAAACCTTAAAATTGTAGTAAGGTGCGACTTGAAGACAGCTCTCGCCGCTGCTGACGACCATGGACCAAGTAATTGGGAAGTTAAGCGCCATGAGCGCTGCTTGATTTTTGAGGAAATGCTCCAACACCTTCAACAGGAGCGTACAAATTCCGAATTCGGACTGACAGCGACACCTTAAGTTGCTCAGAGAAGATTCCAGCCCACACGCCGCAGTCCATTTTAAACTCATCGGTGTAAAGTGAAATTGCGACCTCCCTTTGCACTCAGTCCCCTTTCCAGACCTCCTCTTGGAGTAAGCTTCAGCTTATGACACCTATCAAAATTTAGTGAAGTAATGTAATAATCTGATGAGGGGGCCACTGTTACAGTTTAACACGCGTGAAGATCAAGAGGTAGCTGCTGCTAGAGCTTATTTAGTGCGACAGTTAGATACGACCGTAGTGCACTTGCAACCCCTCCGAAGCTTGTTCGTCGTACTCTATACAAACAATAAATACATATATTATTATGGACGCTGACGATTCTTTTGCGCAAATGGCAGCCTATGTTATACCTTTTGATCCAAGGTTCGTTATTAGTTTCCAGCTAAGCTTGCTGTCTATCTCGACACCGAGATACCTGACCCTCGTGCAGAATGTGACGCCAGTGCCATTTAGGGAGAGAAGTGAATAGTGTGCTATTTTGTTATTGTTTGTAAACAGTATCAGCGTCGTCTGGAGCTTACTTTAAAACCGGTTTTGTCTGCCAAAGACGTGATGCCTTTGAAGTGCTTCCTCAAGTATTACCCCTAAGGTCGTAGGTAAAGAGCCTGATGAAACGATCAAGACGTCATCTGCGTATGCAACTATACTTCATTGAGCTCTTGTAGGATTTCGTCCAGTGCGACGACCCACCGAAGTGTTAGGGGGACCTTCCCCGTGGAGTTTCTCTACTCAGGAAGCTGGTAGTAGTAACCGTACTCATGTTAGCTTCTCTCCCATCTAGGTGGCGTGACTTTTATAGTTTCTTCCTGAGGCACAGGATAGAGCCTAAAGAGGTAATTAAGAGCCTTCACACATAGGAACAGACTAAAACATCAAGCACAATAGAGCTTAATAATGGACGCAGTGCATCGAGGCCTAATAATAACGGGCAATATGCGTAGCATACTTTCAGGCGGAATTTCTTATTTTGGTGTTTAGAATTGTGTAGCAGTTTTTATTAGCTAAATAAATTTCATTTCGAGTATGCGTGCATAGCTAAATCCGCCTGCCTGCAGCTATTAAGTAACTAACGTGCCTAAAAGTAGACTTCAAATATGTGAAACATTTGGAGAAAATGTCGGAAACCTAATACACCTCTCGTAAACCTGAACCAATTTAGGAATTCTGCCACTATATTCAGATTTAACGTACGGAAGGTCTTTCGATAAGTATAGGATCGTTTCTGGGTAAAACTTTGTTTCGCCTGTGCTATTTATGCAATGCCAGCTTTCAGAAAAATAATATGATTACTCTGTTGCTAAATTGTTGTTGCACAAAGTTGTTAATAAAACTATTTTTATGACAGCACTAAAAAATATAACGCAATCCAGATATTTGCACTGTTTTGATTAATAACAAAATTAAAAAGAAAACATATGAAAGTAGAATTACAATTTTCAGTGCAAAAATATAAACAAACAGTTTGTTTTTTCATGCAATTTTAAATCATTGCATACCTTTTGGCGCTACTGCATTCTATCGATGTTAAAAAAGTAACAAAGTGAAAATCTAAATTAGTGTAAAGTGCAGTGTTAATAATTTAACAAAAAACCAACATCAAAAAATCGAAAGCAAACAGCCATAAAACATTGCATATTTGCAGGCGCGTTCAGAATCAAGCAAATAAACGTTATTGCATTAGTGTCAAATAAAACAAAAGCAAAAAAAAATTGCATTTAAAATACAAAGTCACATCGCTGACTTTTATTTTATATTTAAACAATAAACTTTTCCTGACATGTGCTATAAATTTATTACCACTTAAGCCTACTGTGGCAAGTCAAGCATTGAGTTTTACAAATGCAAATAAAAAACTGTTGACAAAAAGTGCAGCACAACAACAAATATAAACGTGCTATTGTAAAAACAACTGCAGTTCCTCAACTTGTAAAGCTGTAAACGTCAATAGTCCTTATTGTTGTTATTTTTTATTTGATTGTTTCGATACAAGGAAATCATGGGCTTAATAAGCTTTAGCTTGTGGTGGATGTTTTTTATTAATGGTATACTGCAATATACCTCACTTCACAACATCATCTCTGTAGGTGCATCGCTGATTGAAACAACAACAAAAGCTAATGGTAAGTGAAAATAAATATTTACAAGCAAATTTTATTTAACTTATAATTGATAGCTAGGAAAAAGAAATTGATATTTTTAACGTGAAGTAAAGGGTGCTTCAATTATGATTGTATTGCGTAAATAATCCCCACAGGTAGAGAGGAAATATAAACTTGACTGGCACATACATAAATTATCGAATGAAATCCTTAAATTCATGAAATCTTTGAGGCTTTTGGGGAAAACATATTTCTTAGACGTAGAGTAGAGGTTTACACCGATCACGTTATCGGCGGCGGCGGCATAGGCTCTATTATATACCGGCGGCGGCGGCGTGTGAGGTGCGCCGGTGTACGCCGGTGTTCTTACTTTAAAAAGCTTGATTTTTCTATTCAAAAAAATAGTATTTAGGAAAGGTTTTGTTTGTATGTACTTAAGGAAATCAACGTGTTGTCCTTTTCGGAAAGATCCGGGGTTTTTGCCTCAAGATCTGGCAGACTGCTCAAAAATTTTCAGGAGTAGCTCCTTGCGGAGGGATTGTCCCTCGCTCACTTACTCCAGAGCGACTTCGAACCTAACCACGGTCTTTGGAATTGGTACTCGCGCCACACGATATCAGTCACAACATCATAGCCGCTGTGCCACTACAACTGCTTGGCAGCTCGTGCCAAATGTTGTATTTAACTTTGTAGTGCATACGAATTGTACCGTTTCATTTTTCTTGTACTTAATTTAAGAACATTCGTTCTCATTAATAGACCATTTGTTCATAATTTAAGACAAGCCGTTCTCTTTTAAAGAAAATGGTGTCAGTTCAAGAACAAGGTTGTTGCTTTAAGAACAGGTCGTTCGTTTTTCAAGAACAAAAAAGTAAGAACATGAAGAGCTTGAATTGAGTCCGTTGGTGCTGGATTTTAGAACGGTGTTTTTCTCTGAGTGTATGCCCTGGTTTCACACCCTGGGCAAAGCAACATCAAAATTTTAGAACTAAGGTTTTTGAATTAGAAGAAAATTTTTCTAAGCGGGGTCGCCCCTCGGCAGTGTTTGGCAAGCGCTCCGGGTGTATTTCTGCTATGAAAAGCTCTCAGTGAAAACACATCTGCCTTGCAGATGCCATTCGGAGTCGGCATAAAACATGTATGTCCCGTCCGGCCAATTTGTAGGGAAAATCATGTCGAGCATGACCCAAATTGGAAGAGAAGCTCGGCCTTAGATCTCTTCGGAGGTTATCGCACCTTACATTTATTTATTTAATTATGTATGTAGGTGTTAAGCAATATATTGTTCTTTTAATCGTTTACGTTATAGCTTAAGGATTAAGGTTATTTAGTGTTAATTGAAAGTTCTTTGTAATAATTTTAAGTTAAGTAGATTTCGGCATTAAGCGTGATTTTGTGTGTTTCAAGCAATATAATTTAATGCATTTATAGCGCATGCGCAAGCTCGGATACCAATACTAGAGGTGAATCTTTATTTACTTTTATTGTAGATGAGAGGCATTGTATATGTAATAGGGGGAATGACCCGAGTTTTATTACTGCGGTAAGGGAGGAGGTTCTGGACCTCACCCTTGTTAGAAGAGAACTGGAAGGTCGGATATCTGGCTGGAGGGTTCTCAACGAGCACTCATTCTCTGATCACAGATATATTCAGTTCTCGGTGAACGAAGAACGTCCCTGTAAAATATCTTTTAGGAACCCTAAAAGTACTAACTGGGACTTGTATTGTAGGAAGCTGGAAGAGCTATTGCCTGCGGCGCCTATCGTTAGTTCAGACCTGTACGAATCTGAGATAGACGTTCTGGTGGACAACTTCACCTCGGCAAGCAATAGCGCCTTTCAACTGTCCTGCTCATTGAAAACTTAGAGGGGGAAGGGCAAGCCGCCCTGGTGGCCGGATTACCGACGACCTAAGAGCGTCCAGTCGCCGGCTCTTCAAAAGAGCCAGGAGGTGTAAATTACCCTCGGACGGGGAGCTCTATAAGGTGAGTCTGGTGATTTATAAATATGAAATAAGGATAGTCAAGCGAGATGCTTGGCGAAGCTTCTGCGAAAACGTAGAAGACTGCAATGAATCCGAGAGGCTTAGAAAAATACTCTCTAGGAATCCCGCTCATCTGGGGTATCTGAGTGATGATGGTGGGGACTGGTCGATGAGTAGCGAGGAGTCCCTAAAGCTTTTAACCGATAATCATTTTGTCGATGTCCCAGTTGCGCAGGCATTTTCGCCTGCATGGTCTGCGGACGTTGGCCATGCAAAAGTGCCTGCCATTCCAATACGGGAAAGTCAAATAATCTGGGCTATAGGGTCGTTCAAGCCCTGCAAGTATCCGGGCCCGTACGGAATCATTCCTGCGCAACTTCAAAAGTCTTTGGGGATTTCCTGCCGCTGGTTGGCTATCATTTACACTAACTGCCTCAGGCTTAACTATATCCCGAAGTCTTGGCACACGGTTAGGGTTATTTTCATTCCGAAAGCCGGCAGAAGCTCTCATGTATCACCTAAGGATTTCAGGCCAATCAGTCTCTCGTCGTTTCTTCTTAAGACGTTTGAGCACTTGATTGACCTGTACCTATGGAAGAGGATGCCTCGGGGGTTACTGTCGGCTTCACAGCATACGTACTGCAAGGGCAGATCGACGGAAATGGCTCTCCATTCGATTGTAAAGCAAATAGAGGGGTCCCTAGAACACAAAGAGTATGCTCTGGGTGCCTTTCTAGACATCGAGGGGGCTTTTAACAATATCCTACCGGGGGCAATCGAAAGAGCTCTGGTGGGTTTTGGAGTCGAGGCGGCTCTGGTTGAATTTATTAGCAAACTTCTATGCGGCAGAATTGTCGCAGCGGAGTGGGGAGGGGCCATAATTAAGAGGAAGGTGTGCGGGGGCACGCCACAGGGGGCTGTCCTATCTCCCCTCCTCTGGGTTGTGGTAGTCAAGGAGCTTCTTGTGGAGCTGGAAGCCAATGGTTGTTGGGTGGTTGTCTATGCAGATGACCTCGCTATCCTAGTCAGACGTAAATTTCTGGGCACCCTGCGCCATATTCTGCAGGGCTTCCTGGATACCGTCGCTAGGTGGGCTGAATCATGTGGATTGGCGGTCAACCCGTGAAAAACGGAATTTGTTCTTTTTACAAGGAGATATAAGATGGCCGATTTCAGAACTCCCTCGATTGGAGGGGTACCGTTGGTACTTTCTGATAGGGTTAAATATTTGGGGATTGTTTTGGACAAGAAACTGTCCTGTAGCCCCAATGTGGAAGATCGGGCCAGGAAGGCCGCCATTGCCTTCTAATGCTGCAGAGGGGCTATCGGAAAGAGATGGGGACTCTCGCCAGGAGTAGTACACTGCCTTTATGAGATGGTGGTCAAGCCGATTCTGCTATATGGGGGGCTGGTCTGGTGGAAAGCACTGGACACGGCGAGCACCTCCAAAATGTTAATGTCCGTGCAACGTACGGCGCTGATAGGTACCAGTGGCGCTCTCAGAACATCACCTTGGCACTGAACGTCATGCTGAACATATACCCAGTAGATATTGCGGGAAAGGCGGCCGCGGCAAGGTCGTTGGTCAGGCTTCGTGATATGGGATATGGGCTTTATGACCGCGGACACTCTAGCCTTCTTACCAGTTACGACTTTATCCCGGACAGAACGGACTATTGTATGCCGATAACTGCTCCCTATACAACCTCCACCCCAGTCATTCCACCGAGAGAGGAATGTGGAAGAGGAATTATCTGGGGCATGGGACAGGTTAACTTGCTCACGGATGGGTCGAAGCTGGATGGAAAGATTGGTGGGGGGGGGGGGGGGGGTCTTTTGTCAAGAGCTAAATGTAAGCCGCAAGTTTAAGTTGGCTGAAGAAGGTGGCGGTGGAAGGAATGCTATCCAGTGCTACTACGGTTAGGGAATTTAACATCTACTCTGAAAGCAAAGCGGCTATCAAGGCCTTGAGCTCAACTACCGTGCGCTCGAGGGTGGTCTGGGAGTGCCTGATCTCGCTTGCGATTGTATCGAATTATTTTAAAATTAAGATTATCTGAGTCCCGGGCCATATTGATATTCCGGGTAACTGTCAAGCGGATCTCTTGGCCCGCATCGGTACAACTGAACCGGATGAAGATGGCTGTAGTGATTTCGGGATCCCGCTGGCCATCTTTGGGCCTGGAGTCAGCTCAGCAAACGTTGGGCGGATACCACGTCTTGCAGGGTAGCAAGATCTTTCTGGCCGAAAGTGGATGGCAGGAGGTCTGCTGAAATAATTGGGTTCACCAAGGCTCACCTATCAATGGTCATTGGGGTTTTGGCAGGGCACTGTCCCAAGGGTATCTATGCGGTACGTCTCAATATACTGGAAACTCCATCCTGCTGCAGCTGTATGGAGGGTGATGAGGTGGAATACCCAAATCACTTTATGCTTGATTGCCCAGCTTTTGCCAGAACTAGGCGAAAGTACTTCGGTCGCGACTCACTTGGATCTCCCGAGGATTTATCCAAAGTTGATATCGGTAACATTCGGAGCTTTATCAGTGCTACCCAACGATTCTCAAGCAGCTAGATGTAAGTCACCGTTATTTTTGGTGTATGTGGATCACAACGGACATTCGTGTTGTCCAAGTGAGCTATCCTTATCAGGGCATCTACCACCTAACCTAACCTAACCTAGCGCCTGCGCTGCAAATTAAAGAAATTAAAATTTTTTGTTGTTTTATGTTTTATGAATTTAATCAAGATCTTGCACTTTTGTCTTTTTATTAAAGACATACCGTAATACCTTCGCTATTTTATGTCCGCAGACAGTTTGTGCTATGAAATGTTATATTTTTTACGATGGCTTCGTTTTGAAACAGTACCCGCAGAGCTCCAAATACACAGGAAACCTGTTTTGTAGTAGTATGTGTGTTAGAGAAGAATTATGAACAAAATTTGAGCATGGAATTCACGCGTGAGATGTTTCCTGCTTGAAGCACTGATGACCTGACACGAAAAATTCATTCTCACTCAATTCTTTTCCAGGAATGGGTCTTGAAATATCAGAAGGCTATAGAGTTGCCTAAAATACTCAAAAAAAAACTCCAAGAATACCGTTCGGTTTCATTATTTTCAAATAAATCAGCAAGTAAGCCGATAAACAATTGTTCAAATTTATAAGAAAGGCAAAGTTTTGTTGAAATTTTTTGTGGTAGATAAGCGAAAAAATATGAAATAATATATTTCGATTGCGTTGCTTAGCTTTGTTGCTCTGGCACCGCCATAAGATTACAATGAATGGCTAGCCCCTTTTTTCACTTTGGTGCGTCCAAAACGTTTACGTACATTAAGCTGGGTTAATTTGCATGGACGAAAGTTAACCCATATCGCGCCATCGATTTTTCGATAGGTTTTGGGCTCAGGAAAAAAAGTTCCACTAAGCATCCCCAAAATAATTTTCGTGTCTGCAAAATTTGAGTTTTTTAACCTTTTTTCTTTGATTTTTAAGGTTTTCTTCATGACCTACTTAAAAATTTTCATTTGATTTTTAAATTTGAATGTATACCCTGTCCGATTCAAACTTGTCCGCTAAAAACTTTGGCGATAACAGTTTTTTGAAAAAAAAAAAATATATATATTTTTTTGGGTTTTGAGGAGTGTTTTTTTTAAGGGTTTCTTCAGAAACGTGCAAAAGTGTTGACGATGAAAACGAATTTGTCTCATAGTTCCTATCCCGCTTAAAATTGTGCGATAAAAAAGTTGGCATTAACAGTTGAAAAAAATTTTTGTTTTTTGTTTTTGGGACTTGCTTTGGTCGAAATCGATTTTTTTTCATTTGCAAGGCTCCAAATCATTTTTTATGTATATGTTTCCGTTAGACCCACCAATAAGTATACCAAAGTGATCAGGGGACGAGCTAAGTTGATTTAGCCAAGTCCGTATGTCCGTCCGTCCGTCCGTCCGTCAATCTGTCCGTTTGTTTGAACGCAAACTAGTTCCTAAATTTATGAGATATTTTGATGAAATTTGGTAAGCCGGCATATTTTGATGGGGGTTTTGACATTTGTTGGAATCGACCGGATCGGACCACTATAGCATCTACCTCCCATACAATCGATTTTTCAGTAAGAGGGTGTTCGCCATTTCTGCCCCATTTCTGCCTCATTTTAACAGCTAGCAACATCAAATTTTACCACAAGCTTACGTATTGGGCATAGATGTTTGTCGGAAAAAATCGTCAAGAGCGGACATATTTATAATAAAAATCGATTACAGCCGACTGTTCAGGTAAGAGGATTTTCAGCATTTTTTTCGAAACGCAAAAAACGTATAAGAGATTACGAAATTAGGCCACTTGGTGAAGTATCTGCTTTGTCGTCCGCAAAAGGCTTTTAATTAAACATGTTGCGTTAACCTATACGTATACCTACAATTTATCTCAGCTGTTAAAAATGGAATATCACAACGCTCCAAAAAACACGGCCTCTATGCATCCATTTACATCAATGCGAAGACTAAGAAGCTGACTTTTTTACCAATCGAAAGTTGCTACCAAAACCCGTTTCGTGTGCAACCCTGCGATGAACGGTGTTGTAACTGATAAATTATCCACGTGTGAAAAAGAGTTATTTTTTTCTTCAGGTTTGCAATCTTGAAATCAATTCGAGTTTTTTGATATTCCAGTGGACAATTTTGAGCAAATTTTCGGTGAAAATCATAAACCAAACCTTTAACATGTTATTCTGAAATGCCCAAATTTGGTTTTGAGCATGATGGCATCTATGGCCAATATTATAAAAAATGCACAATTTCACGCTCCCTCAGAGAGCGAGAATTTTCATAGCAGGTCAGGTCAAGTACAAGCGAAAACTTCACTGCTTGCTCTGCTGAATCTCAGTCGCTACACCCACACGACGGGTAGGTGAACGCCGAATAAGTATCCGATGCTCCACGAAGCTTCTGTGGGCATCTCTCTTTTGAAAGTATTTACAGTTCTCTGCCGACAGTCATTAAATTACATCCATTAAATCTTTCTTCGCATCTGCCCTAATGAATGGCTGAGAATAATGTACGGCATCAAGAGAAGACAAAATGTTACTGGGAATATTAGAAAGAAAATTCTTCTCGGCTCTTATCGTAGAAGTTGAATACTGCAAAAAAAAATGTAAATGGTACACTGTTCAGATCCTGGCGTACGAATGGCAAATAGAACAAGTCGATCAATACCCGAATTGGTAGCAGAGTAGAGCGAGCGTTCCGCGAATTTTATTTTATCAGGTAAATGAACACTTGTGCTCTATGAGCACCCCAGTTTTCGCCAGTTATCGACAAGAAGGGTTATCAGTCATGCTTTGCCAGAAGATGGCTAAACTGGTTTTCTTGTTATTGTTGTAGCGATGAAGACGATTCCCCTAAAGTTTTGGTGAGGATTATCGATGTCGATGGCCGGATAACAAAAACCATTAAGATATAAGTCGACCATCCCGGGAACGATTAATTATGACCATATTGAACCTTCTAGGTCATCTCGCTCCTCCCTATCTAGTTCCATGAGAAACTTTGGGTTAGCAGGGCCTCACCTGCTAAAAAAACAGGATTCGTCATGTGAAAGTGAGGTTGACAATAGGGTAGCTGGTTGCACCGGCACACTTGAAAGGCTTGCGCTACACAACCCTTGAATCATTGGGTACTTTAGTAGCCCATTATGGCAGACATTCCTTCGGCGGGTATATTCTAGGCCCTTGAACCTTAATCTAATGTAGAGTGGCATAAGGCCAACGGCCAGGCACAACGTTTTATCGATATCTACTTAATAATAAACCGACCTTACTCCGATAACGAACTGGTAACACCGTGCTGAAAAATCTATAATTTTTCGATATCAATCCGATTACTTTTGATGAAAACTCAATAATTTTTGGTAACAAATAGATAACTTTTCGACAGGAAATCGATAACACAAGGCAACCATCGTTAACGAATCGAAACTTTTTCGAAAAGAAATATATATATAATTTTTTGTAGTTAATAATAATCGATAGCCTGTCAATAAGCAATCGATAACTTTAATTAATTTTTTGATACCAAATTGATACTTGTCGATTAAAAATCGAAAACTTTGTGCTATCTTTTCGAAAAATAGTCGATAGCTTTTCAATAAAAAATAGACAATTTTTCTACAAACCTGTGTATAACTCGTCGATAAAGAATCGGTAACTCATTGAAACATTTGTTATCGATATAAAAATTTAACAACAAATCGATAACTCGTTTGCAGCCCGTCGATAGCATACATGTAATACAACGATAAGAAATGGATAACATGTCTGTTATGCGTCAAAAGCAAACTATCAATTCATCGATAAGAAACTCTAAGCACTTCGATAAAAATTGATAGCACGTCATCCGGTTTCGGTGCTGCCGAAGTTATAGATGATAATAGTCAAATACATATAATTGTATGACCCGAAAAATTTTCGATTTCTTTTCAATAAATTTTCGACAAATAATCGATAATTTTATCAATAGTATATCAATAGCTTTTCAGAAAAAATTGATAACTCTTCGATGGCGAATCGACACATTTTCCGTAAGTTTGGATAACTTTTCGTTAACATTTTTCATAGATAATAGATAACTTTTCAATAATGAAACGATAACTCGTCAATAAATAATTGGTATCTCATTGAGAACCTTTGTTATCGATAGAAATAACAACCATTTGATTACAAATCGATAAGTCGCGTGTACCTCGTCGATAACACACCGCTAACTCGTCGATAAAAAATATATATCACGCCCATAATACGCCGATAACAAACTGACAACTTATCGCTAACAAACCGTTAACATGTTAACATTTCAATGGCAAATCGATAAAACGCCGTGCTTTTTTCGTTCCGACTTCGGTTTTAGATTCTAGTATTTCCTTTCTTCTCCCTAAACATACAAAAATTGCACGTTTAAATGTACAAGGTATGATTTAACTTGAGTATAAGAACAGAATTCTTTAAGCAATTGTTACTTTAACGCAGTAAGTGTAAATTAAGATAAGAACACCATACGCATATTACTTTTCAACAATTGCGTGTCCGTAGTTACTGATAAACAATTTTAAGTGCGAAAATCTTACGAGTAGCTGTGTACAGTAAGCTTGGTCGATTTACTAACCTATCAGGAAAAAAAAGTTCCACTAAGCATACCCAAAAATAAAAAGATGAAAAAAAAATTTTTTAGGACTACCTTTATATAAATGGACCAAAAAATAGAAGGCAATTTTTGCTTTAATATAGACATAACCTTGCTGAATTTTGACTAAAAAACTTAAACAATAGCTCTTGTAAAAAATTTTGGGATTTAAAACTGTAAAGGTGGAGCGCAATCTTCCAATTTAAGGCAAATTATGTACTAGGGATTAACTAATAGATTACTTAAATTATGCACGCGCTCTATCTTTATAATTTTAAATCCCAAAATTCTTTTACAAGAGCTATTGCTAAAGTTTTTTAGTCAAAATTCAACAAGATTATGTGTGTATTAAAGGAAAAATTGCCTTCTTTTTTTTGCTCCATTTATATAAAGGTAGTCCTTAAAATTTTTTTATCGTTTTTTTATTGGTGGCTCTAACGGAAACATATACATAAAAAATGATTTGGAGCCTTGAAAATGAAAAAAAAAATCGATTTCGACAAAAACAAGTCCTAAAAACAAAAAAAAAATTTTTTTTTAAACTGTTAGTGCCAACGTTTTTATCTCATAATTTTAAGCGGGATAGGGACAATGAGACAAATTCGTTTTCATCGGCAATACTTTTGCACGTTTCCGAAGAAACCCTTTAAAAAAAAATGGCGAAAAAATAAATTTTTTCACCAAAACACTCCTCAAAATCCAAAAAATGTTTTTTTTTTTTCAAAAAACTGTTATCGCCAAAGTATTTAGCGGACAATTTTGAGTCGGACAGGGTAAAAAACCGTAAAAACCATAAAAATCAAAGAAAAAAAGTCAAAAAACTCAAATATTGGGGGCTCGAAAATTATTTTTTTTAGTTTTACCTTTATTTAAGTCGCTTTCATGTTTGTCCCCTCATTTCCATACGAATTTTTGACCCACGGAAAAGTCTTTTTCTGTAACTTCCCGTCGAGCTAGACACTTGATACTCAGAGCATAGTTCAGATCTGGGAGACATTACAATGCACGTGAAAAAAATCCGCTAGGTGGCGCACGGATCGAGATATGCAAAACATTAATTTTAAAATAGAAATTTTGCGATCGACTTTTTACTAACTTCTCGGTGATCCAGAGACTTGAAACTTAGCACATAGTTTGCGAGTCGATGGCACTCATATATGTAATACTCCTATATTGCTAATAGAAAATGCTCGCAATTTGTTTTGAATTCGAAATTAAAACAAGACAGCCTATAAAATTTTTGTGATTGTAGCAGCATAAGTGTGACAAGAAAAATTTCAAATTTAGGTACATTCGATTATTGAATACAAAAACAAAAACGTTTAAATAGAAATATATCGGCACTCTGATATTTGGGAATGTACCTAGCCTTTTGTAGCAATATAGGAGTATTACGTATATTATGACACTACAATTCATTGAAAACAAAATGCTGTCAGGTGGCAGACGAATCGAGATAAACGAAAATCCCTGAAAATCCCTGAAAAAACGCATGGAATCTTGCGATCGATTTTTAAGTAACTTTCCGGTGCGCTAGAGACCTGAAACGTGGGCCGTGAGTCAGAACCCGGTGACAATGCAATATTAGATCAAAAAAATTTAGTTAGGTGGCGCATGGATCGAGATATTAAGAAAATTAATCTTGATTTGGGAATTTTTCAATCCATTTGTAACTAACTTTCCGGTTACCTAGAAACTTGTAGCTTAGCACATAGTTTGCGAGTCGATGGCACTACAATTCGTGGAAAATAAAATGCCGCCAGGTGGCATACGAATCGAGATAAACGAAAATCTCTGAAAATCCCTGAAAAAACGGAGGGAATCTTGCGATCGATTTTTAAGTAACTTCCCGGTGTAGCTCACCTGAAACTTAGGCCGTGAGCCAGAACCCGGTGGCAATGCAATATTTGATCAAAAACATTTCGTTAGGTGGCGCATGGATCGAGATGTTAAGAAAATTATTGTTGATTTGGGAATCTTTCAATCCATTTTTAACTAACTTCCTGTTGAGTAGAGACTTGAAACTTGGCGCACAGTTCGAGGCTTGGTGACAACATAATCTACAGAAAACAAAATTCCGCTAGGTGGCGCGCTAAGTGAGATAACTACAAATCCTTGAAACACGAGGGGAATCTTGCGATCGATTTTTAAGTAACTTCCCGTTGAGCTGGAGTCTTGAAATTTGGGGGGTGAGTCAAAACCCAAAATTCCAAATGCCTTTTGCAGGCAGCACTAAAAAAGTGAAAATAAAAAGATGATAAGAAAATTTTAAGGACTACCTTTATATAATTGACCAAAAAATAGAAGGCAATTTTTCCTTTAATACAAACATAATCTTGTTGAATTTTGACTAAAAAACTTTAACAATAGCTCTTGTAAAAGAATTTTGGGATTTAACATTATAAAGGTCCATTTATATAAAGGTAGTCCTTAAAATTTTTTATCATCTTTTTATTTTTGGGTATGGTTAGAGGAACTTTTTTTTCCTGATAGGTTAGTAAATCGACCACGCTTACTGTACATAGCTACTAGTAAGCTTTTCGCACTTAAAATTGTTTATCAATAACTACGGATACGCAATTGTTGAACAGTAATATGCGTGTGGTGTTCTTATCTTACTTTACACTTACTGCATTAAAGTAAGAATTGCTTAAAAAGTTCTGTTTTTATACTCAAGTTAAATCATGCCTTCTACATTAAAACGAGCAATTTTTGTATGTTTAGGGAGAAGAAAGGAAATACTAGAAGCTAAAACCGAAGTCGGAACGAAAAAAGCACGGCGTTTTATCGATTTGCCATCGAAATGTTAAAATGTTAACGGTTTGTTAGCGATTAGTTGTCAGTTTGTTATCGACGTATTATGGACGTGATATATATTTCTTATCGACGAGTTAGCGGTGTGTTATCGACGAGGTACACGCGACTTATCGATTAGTAATCAAATGGTTGTTATTTCTATCGATAACAAATGTTCTCAATGAGATACCAATTATTTATTGAAGAGTTATTATTTCATTATTGAAAAGTTATCTATTATCTATGAAAATTATTAACGAAAAGTTATCCAAACTTACAGAAAATGTGTCGATTCGTCATCAAAGATTTATCAATTTTTCTGAAAAGCTATTGATATACTATTGATAAAATTATCGATTATTTGTCGAAAAGTTATTGAAAAGAAATCGAAAGTTTTTCGGGTCATACAATTATATGCATTTGATTATTATCATCTATAACTTAGGCAGCACCGAAACCGGATGGCGTGCTGTCAATTTTTATCGAAGTGGTTAGAGTTTCTTATCGATGAATTGATAGTATGCTTTTGACGCATAACAGACATGTTATACATTTCTTATCGTTGTATTACATGTATGTTATCGATGAGCTGCAAAGGAGTTATCGATTTGTTGTTAAATTTTTATATCGATAACAAATGTTTTCAATGAGTTACCGATTATTTATCGACGAGTTATACACAGGTTTGTAGAAAAATTATCTATTTTTTATTGAAAAGCTATCGACTATTTTTCGAAAAGATAGCACAAAGTTTTCGATTGTAATCGAAAAGTATCAATTTTGTATCAAAAAATTAATTAAAGTTATCGATTGCTTATTGACAGGATATGATTATTATTAACTACAAAAAATTATATAGATATTTCTTTTCGAAAAAGTTTCGATTCGTTAACGATGGTTGCCTTGTGTTATCGATTTCCTGTCGAAAAGCTATCTATTTGTTATCAAAAATTATCGAGTTTTCATCAAAAGTAATCGGTTTGATATCGAAAAATTATAGATTTTTCAGCACGGTGTTACCAGTTCGTTATCGGAGTAAGGTCGGTTTATTATTAAGTAGATATCGATAAAACATTGTACCTGGCCGTTGGCCTTATGCCACTCTACATTAGATTAAGGTTCAAGGGCCTAGAATATACCCGCCGAAGGAATGCCTGCCATAATGGGCTACTAAAGTACCCAATGATTCAAGGGTTGTGTAGCGCAAGCCTTTCAAATGTGCCAGTGCAACCAGCTACCCTATTGTCAACCTCACTTTCACATGATGAATCCTGTTTCTTTAGCAGGTGAGGCCCTGCTAACCGAAAGTTTCTCATGGAACTAGATAGGGAGGAGCGAGATGACCTAGAAGGTTCAATATGGTCATAATTAATCGTTCCTGGGATGGTCGACTTATATCTTAATGGTTTTTGTTATCCGGCCATCGACATCGCTAATCCTCACCAAAACTTTAGGGGAATCGTCTTCATCGCTACAACAATAACAAGAAAACCAGTTTAGCCATCTTCTAGCAAAGCATGACTGATAACACATCTTGTCGATAACTGGCGAAAACTGGGGTGTTCATAGAGCACAAGTGTTCCTTCACCAGATAAAATAAAATTCGCGGAACGCTCCCTCTACTCTGCTACCAATTCAGGTATTGATCGACTTGTTCTATTTGCTATTCGTACGCCAGGATCTGAGCAGTGTACCATTTACATTTTTTTGCAGTATTCAACTTCTACGATAAGAGCCGAGAAGAACTTTTCTTTCTAATATTCCCAGTAACATTTTGTCTTCTTTTGATGCCGTACATTATTCTCAGCCATTGTTAGGGCAGATGCGAAGAAAGATTTAATGGATGTAATTTAATGACTGTCGGCAGAGAACTGTAAATACTTTCAAACCAGAGATGCCCACAAAAGCTTCGTGGAGCATCGGATACTTATTCGGCGTTCACCTACCCGTCGTGTGTCGTGTGTCGTTAGTCTTCGCATTGATGTAAATGGATGCATAGAGGCCGTGTTTTTGTGGAGCGTTGCGATATTCCATTTTTAACAGCTGAGATAAATTGTAGGTATACGTATAGGTTAACGCAACATGTTTAATTAACAGCCTTTTGCGGACGACAAAGCAGATACTTCACCAAGTGGTCTAATTTCGTAATTTCTTATACATTTTTTGCGTTTCGGAAAAATTATAAAAATCCTCTTACCTGAACAGTCGGTTGTAATCGATTTTTATTATAAATATGTCCGATCTTGACGATTTTTTCCGACAACCATCTATGCCCAATACGTAAGCTTGTGGTAAAATTTGATGTTGCTAGCTGTTAAAATGAGGCAGAAATGGGGCAGAAATAGCGAAAACCCTCTTATTGAACAATCGATTGTATGGGAGGGCTATAGGGGTCCGATCCGGTCGATTCCGACAAATGTCAAATCCCCCATCAAAATATGCCTCTTACCAAATTTCATCAAGATATCTCAAAAATTGAGGGACTAGTTTGCGTTCAAACAAACGGACAGACGGACAGATGGACGGACGGACGGACGGACAGACGGACGTGGCTAAATCAACTTAGCTCGTCCCCTGATCATTTTGGTATACTTATTGGTGGGTCAAACGGTAACATATACATAAAAAATGATTTGGAGCCTTGAAAATGAAAAAAATCGATTTCGACCAAACCAGGTCCCAAAAACAAAAAAAAAAATTTTTTTAACTGTTAATGCCAACGTTTTTATCGCATGAAATATGAAATATGAAAATGGCGAATAAATAAATTTTTTCACCAAAACACCCTCAAAATCAAAAAAATATTATTTTTTTTTTTTTCAAAAAACTGTTATCGCCAAAGTTTTTAGCGGACAATTTTGAGTCGGACAGGGTATACATGAAAATTTTAAAATCAAATGAAATTTTTTTAAGTAGGTCATGAAAAAACATTAAAAATCAAGGAAAAAAAATTTCAAAAAACTCAAATTTTGCAGGCTCGAAAATTATTTTTTTGGGAAAGCTTAGTGGAACTTTCTTTTCCTGAGCCCAAAACCTATCGAAAAATCGATAGCGCGATATGGGTTAACTTTGGTCCATGCAAATCAACCCTTAATGTGCAGTCAATCTATTGTTGGTGAAAATTCATTCATGGCTGCCCTTTTTTGTCATTTCCTGTCTCCACTTTTGCTCCATTTCTTATTTCATTCTGCAGTAAATCCTACATAGTGATTGCTCTTTCTTACTTTGCTGCTTACAGCAATCATTGTCGTCGTCCACTTATGCTGTTAATGTCGTTTGGTTATCAGCAATAACGGCAAATGTTGTCGTCTGTTTTCCTTGGCAATCACGATAAGATACGACAAGATTTTCAAATAAATTTTTTATTTTTTTTTTGAGCAGAGCTCACAGAGTATATTAAGTTTGATTGGATAACGGTTGGTTGTACATATATAAAGGAATCGAGATAGATATAGACTTCCATATATCAAAATAATCAGGATCGAAAAAAAATTTGATTGAGCCATGTCCGTCCGTCCGTCCGTCCGTTAACACGATAACTTGAGTAAATTTTGAGGTATCTTGATGAAATTTGGTATGTAGGTTCCTGAGCACTCATCTCAGATCGATATTTAAAATGAACGATATCGGACTATAACCACGCCCACTTTTTCGATATCGAAAATTTCGAAAAACCGAAAAATTGCGATAATTTATTACAAAGGAGAGATAAACGAACGAAACTTGGTAGATGAGTTGAACTTATGACGCAGAATAGAAAATTAGTAAAATTTTGGACAATGGGTGTGGCACCGCCCACTTTTAAAAGAAGGTAATTTAAAATTTTGCAAGCTGTAATTTGGCAGTCGTTGAAGATATGATGAAATTTGGCAGGAACGTTACTCCTATTACTATATGTACGCTTAATAAAAATTAGCAAAATCGGAGAATGACCACGCCCACTTTTTAAAAAAAAAATTTTTCAAAGTAAAATTTTAACAAAAAATTTAATATCTTTACAGTATATAAGTAAATTATGTCACATTCAACTCCAGTAATGATATAGTGCAACAAAATACAAAAATAAAAGAAAATTTCAAAATGGGCGTGGCTCCGCCCTTTTTCATTTAATTTGTCTAGGATACTTTTAACGCCATAAGTCGAACAAAAATTAACCAATCCTTTTGAAATTTGGTAGGGGCATATATTTTATGACGTTAACTCTTTTCTGTGAAAATGGGCGAAATCGGTTGATGCCACGCCCAGTTTTTATACACAGTCGTCCGTCTGTCCTTCCGCATGGCCGTTAACCCGATAACTTGAGCAAAAATCGACATATCTTTAATGAACTTAGTTCACGTGCTTACTTGAACTCACTTTATCTTGGTATGAAAAATGAACGAAATCCGACTATGACCACGCCCACTTTTTCGATATCGAAAATTACGAAAAATGAAAAAATGCCATAATTCTATACCAAATACGAAAAAAGGGATGAAACATGGTAAGGTAATTGGATTGTTTTATTGACGCGAAATATGACTTTAGAAAAAACTTTATAAAATGGTTGTGAAACCTACCATATTAAGTAGAAGAAAATGAAAAGCTTTATTAACACCTTTCATTTGATACCCATATCGTACAAACACATTCTAGAGTCACCCCTGGTCCACCTTTATGGCGATATTTCGAAACGGCGTCCACTTATAGAACTAAGGCCCACTCCCTTTTAAAATACTCATTAACACCTTTCGTTTGATGCCCATATTGTGCAAACAAATTCTAGGGTCACCCCTGGTCCACCTTTATGGCGATATCTCGAAACGGCGTCCACCTATGGAACTAAGGATTACTCCCTTTTAAAATGCTCACTAACACATTTCTTTTGATACCCATGTTGTACAAACAAATTCTAGGGTCACCCCTGGTCCACCTTTATGGCGATATCTCGAAACGGCGCCCACCTATGGAACTAAGGATTACTCCCTTTTAAAATACTCATTAACACCTTTCATTTGATACCCATATCGTACAAACGCATTCTAGAGTCACCCCTGGTCCACCTTTATGGCGATATCTCGAAAAGGCGACCACCTATACAACAACCACCACTCCCTTTTAAAACCCTCATTAATACCTCTAATTTGATACCCATATCGTACAAACACATTCTAGAGTCACCCCTGGTCCATCTTTATGGCGATATTTCGAAACGGCATCCACCTATAGAACTAAGGCCCACTCCCTTTTAAAATACTCATTAACACCATTCGTTTGATGCCCATATTGTACAAACAAATTCTAGGGTCGCCCCTGGTCCACCTTTGTGGCGATATCTCGAAACGGCGTCCACCTATGGAACTAAGGATTACTCCCTTTTAAAATACTCATTAACACCTTTTTTCATTTGATACCCATATCGTACAAATGCATTATAGTCACCCCTGGCCCACCTTTATGGCGATATCTCGAAAAGGCGACCACCTATACAACAACCAAACTCCCTTTTAAAACCCTCATTAATACCTTTAATTTGATACCCATATCGTACAAACACTTTCTAGAGTCAACCCTGATCCACCTTTATGGCTATATCCCTAAATGGCGTCCACCTATAGAACTATGGCCCCCTCCCTCATAAAATACTCTTTAATGCCTTTCATTTGATACACATGTCATACAAGCACATTCCAGGGTTTCCCTCGGTTCATTTTCCTACATGGTTATTTTCCCTTATGCTGTCACCATACCCCTCAACTGAGTATGTAATGTTCGGTTACACCCGAACTTAACCTTCCTTACTTGTTTTTACTTTGCTTGGCTACCAATAATCTCTCTCTTATTTTTGCTTATGGTGATAATGATGCCATCGCTATAACGCAGCTGATTAAGTTCGTATCTCGTGCTACTATTATTTTCGTTTATATGGAAATTTGTATATACTCAGCTGTGCTTGTGTACATTGCAGGTTGGTTTTAGTCGCAGCAGTGATTCGCAATGGTATTTAGGAAATAATTCACTTGCCTGATGGATCGGCCTATTGGCTTTACTCAACATGTAAAATACTAATTAGGATTTTTTTTTTTAATTAAGAAAATATTGATTTTTACAATCATACATATATTATGTAGCAGCAACTGTTGAATAATTACATTGAAACTTATTAAGGTTTTATTCATATTGTGGCGAATATTAGCATTTTGGTTCATCACTATGATGCTACTAAATAAAGCAAACAGCCATACTTACGTACATGTAAACATCAAAGCAAGAAGCCACACATACATGTAAAAAGCAAAGCTAACAGCAAAGACAATATTTCACATACATACAGGTAGGCAGCAGCAAAGAGCAGAATTTATTACTCACACATTCACATGCATATAACTAAAAGACAAAACGTGAACACCACATACCTAAAGTAGAAATAAATAAGCAGCTCTTCAAGAAGGTCGTTCGTGAAGAGTCTAGATCTTTGAAGCAAATCTCTTCAACGAACGAACGAGGCAACAGAGAGTATAAAAGCAGCGCAAGCTGAGGAATAGTCATTCATTTTAAATGCTATAATTGAAGAACGCGAGTATTGTAATTGTACTACGGCCATAGTAGTGTTGTGAATAAAGAAAATCTTACCATTATGAATATTTGAGTTATTTATTCGACAGTTCAGCGATTCCAACGTTAACAGAAAATGCATGATAATCAGGAATTTCCTAAAATTCGTTACCATATATATAGAGAGAGCGAAGATGAACAGAGAGAGGTCCTACCATAGAAAATGTGCCTTATTTCACTTCAGTATTAATCTAGTAGACATCTGCGAAATAACCTTAAAGTTGATCGTGGCCTCTTTTAAACCATTTTAGTTTACCTACTAGCTTTCATGTAAACGGTGGTCTACATTTGTAACAAATTTGAAAAAAAGTCAAATAAAATAATTATTTCTGAAAACGCTGGTCCCAAGGTTTTCAGTAGCTACTAGTTATCTATTCTAAGTCGATTTAGTGCACTGATCTTCAAAACCTGAAAGTGATTGCCTTTTGCATACGCAATGAGAGCATAATTGTGCTATGGAATGCAGATCCCTGATGACGTGCATAAAATTATTTAAAATATTATTTGTATGACTCCGATACACTCTTTGAAAAAAAAACACTAGCTCTCAGCCGGTATGAACAAGTTAATTATAATTTTAACTACAACTTTTCGAAACATAATTTTTTCATATGAAATTACTACTAACCGATTCAAGGCTTTCACAAAGGTGTGCACCTTATCGAAGGAGTGATGGCTTGACCGAACTCTATAGCTCCCGACTATGATCTACGCAGTTCTGCCTCATATAAGGGTGACCACGAAATCTATTTATTGGACGATTTGCAGTCGAAGAGAATACCCCCCTGTATTTCAATGTAACCATCCCGATATCTTGTGTTGAAAAAAGGTGTGAGAGAGGAAGGATAGAGTGACACGCGAAATAAGACAAAAGAGACGCAAGCGATATGCGGACTCAGAGTGTAAAATTTGCGAAGATTTATCGAGATTTGTGATGGTACGGCAGGCAAATCCAACCAAAAAAGAAGATTAGAGAAGGGTACCGATCATAGGGAGTAATTTCCACATCACAGTTCAGTTTTAAGAATTGTCTAGTGTTGCAGACTTATCCCAAGGAGATTTTTGTATAAGGATTGTTTCTATGACGAAAACTTGTTGTTGGGAAAATTAGCGTTTTTTTACACAGGCGTACGTTTTTCTTTTCGTTCGTTTGTAGACACAATGGGCAAAAGTTGAGATATCTTTAACAAATTAAGTGCATGAACTTATTTTACTCAGAATATATTAGTAACGAAAATGCTCGACATAAGATAATATCAACGCCTACTTCTTCGATATGGAAAATTAAAAAAAAAAAATAAAAAAAAAAAAACAAAAAATAGACAGTGAATTAGGGAATACTGCCAAAGTGATAAAATTTGGCGAGTGATTAACTTTGGAAATAGGCGTGGTACTTCACACATTTAGGAGAAGAAAATTTCAAAGTTTAAGAGATTTGGTGAGAATATTTTATCTTTGACAGTAAATATTTTATAGCGGCTAAAAAGGTGATACAAATATTTTAAGGACTACCTTTATATAAATGGACCAAAAAATAGAAGGTAATTTTTCCTTTAATACAGACATAATCTTGTTGAATTTTGACTAAAAGACTTTAACAATAGCTCTTGTAAAAGAATTTTGGGATTTAAAATTTATAAAGGTTAAGCACGAGCAATTTGTTTTCGTCATTATAAGCCATAATCTGTTGAGACCATAAGGTATTTACAAATCTTCAAGAAGCTCACACAATATGTTTTATACTAGCTAGGCCTAAAGAAGAAGAACTACTTGTTTTTAATTAAACGGCTTTATTTAGCTTGACTTGACAGTAGGCTTGTTGGTTGGCTGGCTGGCACGAATTTTGTAATTGAAATTTAAGTAACTTCCCGATAAGCTACAAGCTTTAAACTTGGAATATAGTTCAGAACCCGATGACAATGCAATAATAAGACAAAAAGCTCCGATAGATGGCGCATGGATCGAAATATTTCAAAAAATCGTATTTGTGGTCCGATTTAGTTCATCTTTGGAACACATAATACATACATGAAAAGAAAGCGACGTATGAAAAAAAATCGCGGCTAGGCGATCGAGATTTTCAAAGAAATCGTATTTGTCGTCTGATTTGGCTCATATTTGGAACTCGTAATATATATATGGGCGGCCACAGTGGTGTGATGGTAGCGTGCTCCGCCTACCACACCGTATGCCCTGGGTTCACACCCCGGGCAAAGCAACATCAAAATTTAGAAATAAGGTTTTTCAATTAGAAGAAAATTTTTCTAATCGGGGTCGCCCCTCGGCAGTGTTTGGCAAGCGCTCCGGGAGTATTTCTGCCATGAAAAGCTCTCAGTGAAAACTCATCTGCCTTGCAGATGCCGTTCGGAGTCGGCATAAAACATGTAGGTCCCGTCCGACCAATTTGTAGGGAAAATCAAGAGGAGCACGACGCAAATTGGAAGAGAAGCTCGGTCTTAGATCTCTTCGGAGGTTATCGCGCCTTACATTTATTTATTTTTTTTTTAATGCATATATGAATACAAAGCGACCTATGATGTCCGATTTGGCTCATATTTAGAACAAATATTACATATAGTCCGGTAGAAGTGACATCAAAATATTTTGGTGTTCGAGGAGGGACAAGCATACGTGGCGCAGAGTCGATTAAAGTCTTTGGAAGGATTATGTATTGAGGCCTTGGATTGTAACAAATTGTCAGGAAAGAGTTCGCGCAATAATGCGTCACTAAATGAGCTAAATAGAATGAGAAATAAAGACAATTAAATAAAGAATAAAATTTGTAAATAAAATAATTAAAAAAAAATTTTTAGCTAAACGGTTTTATTGAAAACAATACTTACATTAAGTAATAATAATAGTAAAAGCTGGAAAATAATTAGGTAGGTGCTAGGTACTAGTCATCACACTCCTCATCAATCTAGGGCCTTGATCAGACAATAAATAAAAGCGTTAGACGCGCCAAATTTCTACTGATAGTCATATATAAGACCAACTGAACCTTAATAAGGTAATGCTACGCCTCACTGCCAGATCAAACAAAATTTAATTGTTATGTGTGAAGTAAAAATATATAAAAAAAGCCACTTATTATCTATTTTAATTTTATTCATGAATAAATTTCGATAACAAATTTTTTTCAGTGCTATAATGTTTTTGAATAATTTTTAGTTGTCAAATTGTTAGTTAAAATTTTTTTTATCATACACAAGTGCCTGAGCTTCATACGGGAGTGCTTTTTCTTGGTAGTTTCATAAGAAATTCAAGCATTTTCATGCGATTCGAAATTATATATGAAGGCATATGGGAGTGCTCTGAAATTTTTCTTTCATATTCAAAGTGTGAATTTGTATCTGTGCCTACGATTCAGGGCAAACCAAAAACAAAAGTGCTACAAGTGTATAAGGGTGGATCAGCTCTGCTCAAAATTGAAACTACTTCACCGGCCTGCCTACAGAGTTTCGATCAGAAATATCACAGCAATTAAAGGAACCAAAAGAGATGAAACTTATATGAAATATTATACTTCAGGATGTACTACTGAAAATTGTTACTTTATCACGGAAAATCGATTAGCGTCAGGAAGAGTTATAAGAAATGCGCAATACATTTCGAAGCAGTTATTGACAAGTTTTTATCCAGCGGGATATATTGCATCCCTAGATCAACATAGCAAATTAATTGACTTCTCCAATAAAATTTTTTGTTTTTACCAAACCCTCTTGGGGTAAGTTATGGAAAAAGCACGTAATGAAGCAGTGAGGGAACTCTATAGTATGTATTAGTTCAGAATTTAAGATGTCAGCTAAATTTTGTGCCCCATGCCGATTTCTACATAAACACATTCATTGAGAGTAGCAAAAGTTCTTTCTGAGCGCCTTTTTTAATATCAGGAGACATTTTCATTATTGATATTCAAACAGTCTTTATATTTGTGCACATTTTGTTAGGGGCATAACTGTCACAGCAAAAGGGGAAGGGGGCTGTATCTTAGAGTATATTTAAAAAGGGTATGCAAAACAAGATTTGTAATCTCCCACCTCTGGATTATATTGTCTGGCGATATGCTCGTGGATCCCGAAATTAAAAGTTATTTGCTCCCTTGAAGATAAATAAATCGCTATCAAGACTAAAAAGAGACCCATTCAGGTTGACTAGCCCCTAACACAAGCAAATCGGAGATAACCAATTTAAACAAGCTGATCCCAGCTTAGAAAATTTAGAGCAATAACAGTCATTTATTTACCTGGGCAACGAACTGTAATCGGCCTTCTCCCATACGCAATTGCCTTTTTACACTCCTACAACCAGATTATTAACAGCGCGAGCAGATGATAAGTACCGTGCTACAAGGACATACTCATATCTTGTGATCAGCCAATAAATTCTCATATTGAGTCCTCTCTAATTACTAATTTTAACCACCCTTAATTGAAGAGTGGGGCTAGCTTAAGTTGTAGGAGCATGGTCAACTCCACAACTTCCCTCCATTGTGAATGCCTTCAGCGGGTGACACATTAAGATTTTTTAAATTAATATTTCAGTCTTCGACTAACACTCGTGGCGATCGGATCTATTTTTTCTCAGTGCTCTTGCTTATTGTATTCAACGACACGTGCTTCTAGCTAACTCGTTTTAACTCATTTATACATATTCTAGTTAGTGTAATAAACACAATTCATAGTGATTGAACCATTTAATTCCTAAAACTATGCCCCCTGGGCCCCCCGCAATAGGGTTAATCGGTTTGCTATGCTAGCCGAAAACTCCAAAATTAAAAAGAGAAAAAGGAAGACCGAAACTGTCATTTCGAACAAGCATATAGATCTCTACCCTGAACTTCCAATTGTACAAAAAATAACCCAAAATTTGTAGTTCTTGAGGCAGTGGACAAAACAAAAACGCTGACACAATACACGTGTTTTGCAGTGCAGCGCTCTATCAACATAATAAGCAAAGAAATACAATCAATTTCTGAAATTCGCGACTGTAATTTGCTCTTACTCGTAAAGAACAAATATGTTGCTCAAAGGTTTATCGCATGCAAAGAGTTACCTGGTATATGCGCCATTAAGGCAAAATACAACGAAAACCTTAATTTCAACAAAGGTACAATTTACGCACCTTTTCTGTGCAGCGTTCCGGAGAACGAAATTGTAAACGAGCTTAGCTCGCAAGGTGTTGTTGCAGTGTATAAATTTCAAAGGAAGATAAACGATCAATTACAACCCACTATGTTATTCTGATAACATTTGATCTCTTCCACATTCCTGAGAAATTAAACATTGCTTGGCGCAATGTACGTGTTAGACAATATTACCCCTCACAAATGCGCTGTTAAAATTGTCAAATTCTTGGACATACGGCCAAATTTTGCAAACGCTCACCAGCGTGTGAATTTTGTAACTTGCCTCCTCATTCCCCTGAAAGCTGTACGCGCATTTTCTGTGCAAACTGTTCAGCCAACCACCCTTCATCATCGAACAAATGCGAAAAATATATACAAGCAAAGGAAATTTTAAAAATAAAAACTACCAAAAAATGCACGATGCGAGATGCCGTTAACATTCACAAAAACTCAATCCCCTTCTTCCCAGAATCGTCACCGCCCTTCCCTTTCGTGATAGTAAATTCCAATATAAATTCCAATATAAATTTGCAATCCAGTTTCAACAACAAACAACAAACTCCGACTCCTCTTGCAATCCCCTCGTCTTCCCAACCTCCTCACATTAACTCTCTGTCAAACATTACAATGAACAATAATACATTATCCCACAACATAGAATTACTCACCTGCTCATCGCCTACTAACAGCATATCACTCAATAGTAATCCAGCAGAAATTAATATAGCATCTAACATTAATAACAACTTACTCAATAACGAACAGCCTCTCAATAGAAATTCCCCTCTCAACTTCAACCAACAAAGCAATATAAACTCTACATTACATTACGACTTTTCTCTCAACAGCAATACGCATAATGAACAAAACATCAACCCACAAACCTGTACCTAGCACACTCAACCAATCCCACTGAAAACTCATTGCAACAAGAAATCATGTATCTTCAAATTCACTTGCCTTCAGCGTTCTCAATGACGAAAACTTCGAAATAAACTTTGATCATTATAATAAAACTTTCCGGAATTTCTCTGATACCGCAATGGTATCAGAAGATGATTCCTAAATTTTTTAAGCGGGCTTTTAAGTTAAACCTTAAACCAAGTTTAAAAGCATCAACAAAACTAAACCTACTAACATCTAATAACTAACAAAACAAACAAACAAACTTTTTTTTTTTCAATTTCTTTTTTCTTTTTCTCAATCTCTTTTACTCTCTTGATTCCATCTTACAGTGGAATATAAAGGGATATTGGAACAATTTCCAAGAACTTCAACTTTTGTTAAAAGAATGCAATCCCTCGATGGTTTGCCTACAAGAAACTCACATTCCCTCAAAGAGTACAACATACTCCCCAAAAGCTTATGAAGGTTATTTTCATAACTTGGGACAAAACGTAACTAGCAAACAATGTATCTGCATCTTGATTAAAAAGAATATACCCAAAATAATATTGCCAAATTAATATTGCCTCAAACATATCAAAAATTGCACTAGAAATTAGCTTAGGTTTTAAGTTTACATTGATATGTATGTATATACCGCCAGATCAGAATTTTAGTCACAAAGATCTATTCGGAATTCTTAATAACATCGCCACCCCCGTCAATCTGGTGGGGATGTTAACTATTGGAGCCCTCTTTGGGGCTCATCTGCCGGGAACTCTAGTGGGAAAGTTTTTCAAGACGTCATTATGTCCACAAATTTTGTAGTTCTAAATGATGACACTCCTACTCATCTTTCCACCCACAAAACTTTCTCAAACGTGGATATAACATTATGCTCCGCCAATTTAGCCCCAAAATGTAAGTGGACCATTTTAAAAAATCTGCACGGTAGTTTTCACTTTCCGATCCTAACCTCATTTACCTCCAACACATCTGTGGAAAAAATTAAAAGAAGCCCCAGGTTCATCACAGAACGGGCTAACTGCGCTATATTTCAAACAAGCTGTGAATCTCTCTCATCTATAACACTCGTGTCGGATAATATAAACAAAGAAGCGGCAAACATAAAAAAATTATTACCTCCTCTGCCCATCTTGGCATACCCCAAACCAAAGCTGGTTTTCTAAGGCTCATTGTGCCCTGGTGGAATAGTGAATTAGCCGCTCTCAGAGCAGAAAAAGAAAAATTGTGGGAAACGTACAAAAAACAAAGAACCGATGCCAATCTCCTCAACTACAAAAAGATTAACACATTGTTTAGATATCGCTCAGGAGCAGCTAAAAGAAGTTGCCTCAAAGAATTAACCTCATCCATATCTCCAAAATCCAGCTCTAAAAAAATTTGGCATGATATTAAAACTCTAACTGGTAATCATAGGCCTAATTCTTTTCGTGTCATAAGTACAGAAAATGGCATTATCTCTACATCTCGTGAAACAGCTAGCCACTTCTCTTCAGTTTTGGGCAACATACTCTAAAGACCAAAACTTCCCAGCCAATTGCGTCTTAGAAAAAACAGCCCTTCTCAATATGGATTACAATCCTACATCAAAGCCTTCTGCAGCCAATGAGATTGAAAAAGCAATTTCTATGATTGAATTCGAGGAAGTCCTACAAGCGGCCAAAGGAAAAAACTCCAGGGTATGACAGGGTGTCTTATCCCATGCTTAAAAACCTTACTGTAGATTTAAAAAATATAATACTCAAGCTTTTCAACTCAATTTTCAACACAGCCATATATCCGCAAAACTGGAAGAATGCCGATATTATACCCATTTTAAAACCAAGTAAGCCCATAGACCAAACAAGTAGCTACCGGCCAATATCCTTGCTTTCATGTCTAAGTAAAGTCCTAGAGAAAATTATTACTAAACGAGTCATGTGGTTCTTATTGGAAAAACAATATGTCTGTCATAACCAGACCGCCTTCGAACATGGGCAAGGTACCGCGGACGTGCTACTGCACTTCGAACACTACCTATAAAATGCTCTCTCGAACCGGAGCATGTCCAGATTTCGAGAAAGCATTTGACAGGATTGGTGCACACATCGTACTTCGGCAGCTTATAAAATGGCAAGTCGGAAAAAATATTAAATTTCTTTAAAAATTTCTTATCCAATCGTACATTTCGTGTTAAAATAAATGATAAATTCTCGGACAGAGCATGCCTTGGCAACGGCATACCATAGGGCCCTCCTATCTCAGTGATTTTTTTCATAATCGCCTTTGACGAAATAAGCGAAATCATTCAGAAATGCCATCTAGAACATGCTATGTATGCTGACGATGTGTTGATTTTCTCAAAAAATAATTGTTTACCGCAATCACAAAAGAACTTTTCCGAAACCCTTGACGCTATTGCGTCCTGGTCTAATAGTTCTGGAGCTAACATATCTTACGAAAAATGCAAGTATCTCCATATATGTAGAAAAAAACTGCCAGGACAATGATTTTGTTTATAATAGCGTAGTTATCAATAATGTCAGGGACCTTAAAGTCCTAGGCATAACATTCGATAAGCGAATGAACTTTGAAAAACAATGTATAGATTTAAGAAAAAAACTCAACTGCAGACTAAATATAATAAAATATCTAACAAAAATTCACCCCAGGTATTAATTAACGTAACAAAATCCTTAATATTGGGAACTATTGACTGCGGCTTTCCCATTTATGGACAGTGCGCTAAAGGCACAAAAGTACTTTTGGCTGCACCGTACCATCCTGCTGTTAGGCGAAGCCTTCGTGATTTTCAAACTACACCCATAAAAAACTTGCTAGCAGAGTCTGGCCTTCCAACAATTGATGAAGACTGAATCAAAACAGCCTAAGGTTAATACCAAAACTCTACTTCACAAGCAACGCAATCCTTCACAAAGGCGTGATAAATGTTCTTAAAAGAAAGCGCCCTATAAAAAGACCTTCCGCAATATCAAACGCAACACTATATGCAAAAAATAAACTGATTTCCCGACCTAAGCCGGTACTTGCGAAAACTACTACCTTTCCAACATGGCAGCTTCCTTCAACCAGTTTTATTACTGAATTGTCTGACTACTCGAAACAAAGCACAAACCCGGTAGTTTATCAAAAAGCATTCTTGGACATCACAAATAGATTAAAGGAGGATGGGTGGAAACTCATATTTACGGATGAATCAAAATCTCCGGCATCGACGTCATTTACAGTTGTCTCAGAATATGGTGAAATTATAGAAAAAGGTCTTCCTTTCTCGCATAACTCAGTATTTGCCGCAGAACTAACTGCCATAAATTTCGCTATCAACCACGCCCCAACAAGCAAAGGCAAATACATAATTTGCACAGATAGCATGTCATCGCTGGTCTCTCTTCAAAGCAGGTATAGAAAATAACCACTAGTAATAAATTCCATAGACATGCTGATCAGACACCGCTCAAAAATAAAAATTATGTGAGCACACGGACACGGCGGCATAGGCGGAAACGAGACCGCCGATACCGTAGCAAAGAACTGCCTCAACACTATTTGTATGCATTTCAATCCGCCCATAAAATCAGATATCATACGAGACGTAAACTCACATATACATGACTTGGCTATTTCCAATTGGCAGCAGTACGATCACAGCTACAAATTCTATAACCAACATCGCAAAGGGCTATATTTCCCGCATCGGCATCAGCAGACCAATTAAAAATATTTACCAGAATACGGATGGGACACGCAAAGATCACCCAAGAGCACCTCCTGAAAGGCGAACCCAGCCCAATTTGCTGAACGTGCCAATGCCCACTATCCATAAGCCACATTCTTGAAACTTGCAAAAAATACGAAAATGCCAGAGCCAACGTATTCAAAAATTGTAATCCCAAAGACATTTTAAAAACCACTAACTCAGATAACATAAACTTTATATAGGATTATGTATATCAATGTAAACTTTTGCATCTAATATAATTCTACACTGTTCAAAATTACTTAAAAATTTCATTTGTTACTTTTATTCTAAGGATAATTTATACTTAATTATAAAATCTACTAGATATAAGTCCGGCCGATAGCCCAGGTTGATAGTTGCCTTTTTATGTAATATAATTATTTATAGTTATATTTTAAGAAATAAATAAATAAATTAGTATTTGCTAAACCATCCGTCATTTTAAGATCTGAGAAAAAGTGAGCTCAGAACTTGGAGAACTTTACGTGTAGCTATCCTATCAAAGGCGGGGAAGATCGGTTACGTGTATCCCGAAGACTATAGACCCGTCAGCATAACATCATTTCTGCTCAAAACCTTTGAGAGGCTGATAGATGTGTACATAAAGTCCAACGTGGATGAAAAGCTGCTCTCCACAACACATCATGAGTACACCAAAGGCAAGTCGGTACACACCGCATTCCATAGGGTGGTAATAAGCATAGAGAAATCACTGGAATAGAAGGAATATGCACTAGGAGCCTTCTAGGACATTGCCGGGGCTTTCAATAATGTTTCTAAATGGGCGATTATGGATGGTCTTAATTACATTAAAGTACATCCAGCCTTAACCAGATGGAACGGCTCCGTGTTCAATTGCAGGAAGATTGCATCGCAATGGGGATTGTACAAGGCCACGAAACCATTGGACAGGGGCACGCCGCACTTTATGCATATAAAAGAATGCTGGGGTGTACGTGGGGCATATCGCCCTCTCTTTTTCATTGGGTTTTTACAGCGATTGTAAGCACCATTCTATACTATGGAGTTCTTGTTTGGCGGAAAGCCACACAAAAAATAACATACCTCAAAAATTTAGAGGGGGTAGACAGACTATCGATGTTTAGCATTACGGGAGCGCTGAAAACAATCCCGCCGACTGCACTGTATGCCTTCTGCATATTCCACCTGTAGACCTGGCAGCAAAGAACATAGCATTAACAACTGCAACCAGGTTCAGTGCCTCGGGGCAGCTTGAGCGCCGAACATATGGCCATAGTAGTATAGCGTCATCAATAACAAGACGAACATACTTCCTGATTCCCTATCTGCGCTTCGAGGGAGATTTTAAGGCCACAATAGAGGTGGACGGTTGGCGCAAGGGTGCTCAAATGGCGGACAAGGCGATACATGTGTACACAGATGGTTCCAAAGTAAGGAAGGAGTAGAGTCTGCGGCATACTGTGCTGATCCGGAAATAAGCACATCCTGCAGGCTGCCGGATTACTGTAGCGTTTTCCAAACAGAAATATTAGCCGTAACCAAAGCAGTGGAAACCCTGGAACATTTATATTGAGAGTCAAGCAGCAATTAAGGCAATAATCTCGCATAGCACAGCATCTAAAACGGCCACCGTGGTGTGATGGTAGCGTGCTCTGCCTACCACACCGTATACCCTGGGTTCGCACCCCGGGCAAATCAACATCAAAATTTTAGAAAAAGGTTTTTCAATTAGAAGAAAATTTTTCTAAGCGGGGTCGCCCCTCAGCAGTGTTTGGCAAGCGCTCCGAGTGTATTTCTGCCATGAAAAGCTCTCAGTGAAAACTCATCTACCTTGCAGATGCCGTTCGGAGTCGGCATAAAACATGTAGGTCTCGTCCGGCCAATTGGTAGGGAAAATCAAGAGGAGCACGACGCAAATTGGAAGAGAAGCTCGGCCTTAGATCTCTTCAGAGGTTGCCACGGCTTACATTTATTTATTTATTTATTTTATTTTCTACAGCATCTAAATGCGTGTTAGAGTGTAAGCAGTCTCTGGAGAGAATCGGGACAGGGAGAAGCATACATCTATATTGAGTCCCAGGGCATATGGGAATAGATGCGAATGAAAGAGGATGAACTAGCTAAAAAGGGCGCTTCCCTTGAAGCTTGCTCCGTAGAGATCCCAATTAGACTGGGCGAGATTAAGTGAAGACGAGAGGTGCACATGATCGACCAAGCGGGAAAGGCGTGGGTTCAAGCGCGGGGCTGTAAAGTGTCGAAGATTATGTGTAGGTCTTAGAACCTTAGACTAACAAAGTTGCTTCTATCAATAAAAAGAGAGGACTGTAGGCTCATGACGGGTATTCTGACTGGACTCTACCTTCTGGCGTCACATGCCTTTAAATTAGGCTTGGTCAGTGATAGCATATGTAGGAAGTCCGGGTTGGAGGAAGAAACGATCGAGCACGTTCTGTGCTCGTGCCCTGCACTTGCCAGGCTAAGACTCCAGCTATTAGGAGTGATACAGCTGTCAGATCTAGAAGCAGCAAGTGGCTTAAGTCCTAGGATGCGTCTAGTATTTGCCAAGAGGACGGAGTTATTTTATAACATAGGTCCTGGTTTTAGATAGGGGTTTTCAGTTTGGTCGTTAAAACCAACTTCTGGTAACACTACGGACTCAATCAGTCTATGTGAGGTCCTCATGGACCGGCCAGTTCAACCTAACCTAAATTCAGTTACAAGTCGGTTATTCACTTATCATTCTTAATTAGTCAAATATTTTCATTGCCATTTTTCATTTACCTCCATTGGAAGTATACAAATTGTTTGGTAAATTCCTCTTTTGTCCAATGCCTTTTGGTTCTTTAAACTTCTTTTATACTCAGTTGACCAGAGCTCACAGAGTATATTAACTTTGATTGGATAACGGTTGGTTGTACAGGTATAAAGGAATCGAGATAGATATAGACTTCCATATATCAAAATCATCAGTATCGAAAAAAAATTTGATTGAGCCATGTCCGTCCGTCCGCCCGTTAACACGATAACTTGAGTAAATTTTGAGTTATCTTGACGAAATTTGGTATGTAAGTTCCTGGGCACTCATCTCAGATCGCTATTTGAAATGAACGATATCGGACTATAACCACGCCCACTTTTTGGATATCGAAAATTTCGAAAAATCGAAAAAGTGCGATAATTCATTACCAAAGACGGATGAAGCGATGAAACTTGATAGGTGGGTTGAACTTATGACGCAGAATTGAAAATAAGTAAAATTTTGGACAATGGGCGTGGTAATTTAGAAATTTTGCAAGCTGTACTTTGGCAGTCGTTGAAGATATCATGATGAAATTTGGCAGGAACGTTACCTTTATTACTATATGTATGCTTAATAAAAATAAGCAAAATCGGAGAACGACCACGCCCACTTAAAAAAAAATTTTTTTTAAGTGAAATTTTTACAAAAAATTTAATTTCTTTACCGTATATAAGTAAATTATGTCAACATTCAACTCCAGTAATGATATGGTGCAACAAAATACAAAAAGAAAAGAAAATTTCAAAATGGGCGTGGCTCCGCCCTTTTTAATTTGATTTGTCTAGGATACATATAATGCCATAAGTCGAACAAATACTTACCAATCCTTGTGAAATTTGGTGGCTCTTAGATTCTAGGACGATAACTGTTTTCTGTGAAAAAGGGCGAAATCAGTTGAAGCCACGCCCACTTTTTATACACAGTAGATCATCTGTCCTTCCGCTCGGCCGTTAACACGATAAAATCGATATATCTTTACTAAACTCAGCTCACATAATTATCTGAACACACTTTGTATTCGTATAAAAAATTACCGAAATCCGACTATGACCACGCCCACTTTTTCGATTTCGAAAATTACGATAAATGAAAAAAATGCCATAATTCTATACCAAACACGAAAAAAGGGATGAAACATGGTAATTGCATTGGTTTATTGACGCAAAATATAACTTTAGAAAAAAACTTTGTAAAATGGGTGTGACACCTACCATATTAAGTAGAAGAAAATGAAAAAGTTCTGCAGGGCGAAATCGAAAGCCCTTGGAATCATGGCAGGAATATTGTTCGTGGTATTACATATATAAATAAATTAGCGGTACCCGACAGATGATGTTCTGGGTCACCCTGGTCCACATTTTGGTCGAAATCTCGAAAACGCCTTCACATATACAACTACCACAACTCCCTTTTAAAATTCTTATTAATACCTTTAATTTGACACTCATATTGTACAAACACATTACAGGGTCACCCCTGGTCCACCTTTATGGCGATATCTCGAAAAGGCGTCCACCTATAGAACAAAGGTCCACTCCCTTTTAAAATACTCATTAACACCTTTCATTTGATACTCATATCGTACAAACAACACATTCCAGGGTTACCCTAGGTTCATTTTCCTACATGGTAATTTTCCCTTATTTTGTCTCCATAGCTCTCAACTGAGTATGTAATGTTCGGTTACACCCGAACTTAGCCTTCCTTATTTGTTTTAGTTGTACTGGTATCAGCCTTTGAATTTCAGCCACTGGGTTCTTCTTTTGTTCAGTTTCGTTTGCTTTCCATTTTTATTGCGTCACATTTATCGATACTTAGTATCCTTCAATCATTTACACCAAAAATATATTTAAGTACATTCGTATCCTTGTAGGCGTTAGTATGTTTTGTTTTTGCTTTTCGTTTGTGGCGCGTTAAATTTTAATTATCTTCGTCCAGCCATCCAACTGCCTGGCTCTGCGAAGTCAACCATTTGTCATTGATTTCAATCAATCAGAAGTGTTTTGTTTTCCTTTTGGATTCTCGCTACTCTTCAACGCCTTCGTAATTGATGTTGTAGATTTTTTGTTATCTTTTCTCTTCATCTCCTGTTTTATTACCATTTTATGCATTTGTAATGCTTTTTGAACCAACAATGTCATTACAGCGGTGTTTATCATCAATATTCTCTTTCCATTTATTCGTCTATTTGTATTTACCTATGTATGTATTCTTGTTTACCAATTCATAAGCATAATTTGTGTTCTACAGATTTTCTGTTTTTATACCCACTTGTTGTTTTCAAATACATATATATTTGTATTACAATGGCGTTGGTCATAATACCCCACCCTGCAGCGTTCCTTTGTTTACAATTCCGCGAATAGATCCCATTACTGCGTGATCAAATTGCAGCTTTACATGGCTTTACATGGAGCCGTTTCAATTTGTTAAGGCTGGATGTAATTCAATCGAGTTGAGGCTGTCGATGAGCCATTTCCAGCTATTGGAAAAGGCTCCGGCAAAGTGCAGAAAAATACCTTGGGCTTATTCCTGTTCCTATTTCTGACTGACTTGCTGTCTTGGTATAAGGATGTTGAGCTGAAGAGATGATAAATGGCACTCTAAGGGGCCTGTTGTCTTTCGGATGAAGTTGACTGGTTCTATCCGCTTTCCAAATGAAGACTTCTCGAGCCGTTCTCCAAGATTGTGGGGCGTGGTTTAGTTTTATGCAGTGCTCAGAGATTATCCTAAGCCGATATACAATCATTCTACCCACCATCTGCAAAGAAGTAGGGAATATCCAATCTGGGCCCAGCGATTTTAACCTGGATCGACTTTTGTCGCCCATTGAACTTTAATATTTGTCGCCAGACGTGTTACTGCTCCGTAATTGGGGTGAAGACGTTGTTACATAATTCTTCAGCATCATCTGATGAGAAAAACCGACTTATGGGATTGTTCTCTATTGTGAAACTATTCATTTTCGTCCGTTTTTATCAGGCCCTGGATCGTATCTCCCTTAGGTAGAATTTTCCACAGCCTCGCCGCTTCACTGGAGCATTCTGTGTTCGCGCAAAAGCCCTCTTTGTCTTGCTGATTTCACGTTTAGAAATTCACAACTGGTCTCTGTATTCGTCCCAGCTCTCCTCGAGAAGAATTTGAAAATTCGGAAAGTATCTGTTTTTTTATAGTCAATAAAAAAATATATAGTAAAAAATATTTAACAGGCATTTTAGTCAAAGTCAGCAATTAGGTTAAAGAATATTGATATGTGAGAACATACATACATACGTACATATCTCTCACAATACAATTTATCATAATCCTATATTTTCACATGTTAAAATCTTCATTAAAAAGCAGCTAAGCTATTAGGAGGACTAGACAAAAAATTAATATAAAATCAATATATCCATAGTCTGGTGGGAAGGTCTAAGTAAGAGCTACAATCTCACCAGCCTGCAAAAAGTCCAGCGCACTGCGTGCGTTGGTGCCATAGCGGCCGGACGCACTTACCCCACAGCTGCTTTAGACCACATTTTGGACCTGCTTCCAATCGAATTGCATATAATTGGTACATCGTCACAAACCGCGCTGAGACTCAGGGAGTCTGTGTGTTGGAAGGATACTCAGCAAGGGCATAGTAGTATCCTAAGGAAACTTCCGGATGGTACATTTAGTACCGAGACAGATTACTACCCTCGCAAACTGAAGTTTGAGTACGGTTGTCATACCGCCATTCCAAGCAGCAACGAGGTTAAGGGAAACCCGGGCATAAGGGTCGACGACATCCAAATCTACACTGACGGCTCCAAGATGGAATCGGGAGTGGGGGCTGGAGTCTCCTCTGAGTCCCTAGATTGGTTTACATCATTCCCATCGCACTGCAGCGTGTTTCAAGCAGAAATCCTCGCGAATTGGCAAGCCTTCAAATCACTGGAGGGCTTGAATATAGCTGGTTAAGTTTGCATCCTGTCGGATAGCCAAGCACCGATAAAAGCGCTTTCCTCGCCACACATTAACTCAAAATTTGTGTGGGCTGGTAAGCGACTCATATCGCAGTTATCCACCAATCTAGAACTACGCGTTATCTGGGTCCCGGGTCATAGTGGGATAGAGGGTAACGAGAAGGCCGACGAGCTAGCATGCAGGGGCTCATCGGAGATGAACGAGGAAATAACCAGTGTCGAAATAGGCATACCCTTAGCAGTAGCCAAGGGGAATATCCAAAGCTTCTACTTGAAGAAATTACAAACAAAGTGGAATAACATCACCACCTGTGAACAAATCCAGGGCTAACACACGCAAACTGAAAGCAGTCTGCACCGGTCATTGCGCAGTAGGTACGCATGCGGAAACGATGGGCATTCCGTATAACGACTACTGCAGAAGCTGCAAAGATCCAAATGCCAGGGAGACAGTAGAACATTTTATGTGTAAATGTCCGGCTCTAGCTAGAGCACGGTTGAGGTTTCTTGGACCCCCGTTTCTAGAAGACCTCAGAGGGTTATCTGTGATAGAAATCCCGAATATTCTTAATTTTATCAACAACTCTGGCTGGTTGTAGTACATTCACAGTAACAATCCGTAGGTTTTTAGACGAGTTACATGGCATCAAAACGGCTTTAAATAGCTACTTGGGCAAGCTGGGTCGCAGCGATTTCACCTACCTACCTACTGATGATGGGATTTTCGTGAAATCGGCGAACAACTTACAAAATTTGGCTAAATCGTGCGAATGAGCTAACTGAAATTTCTTTGGTATTACGTATTATTATACTTCCTTATTAATTTCAGTATATTTATTTCTGCAGTTTGATTTAGCATTCTTTTCAATTGCATGCGGTGCTGAATGGAATCCTTATTTCTTAGCATGATTGCAGAATTAAAAAATTTAAAGCATAGTTCTGGTATGAAGAAAAAATTATGAAATATTGATTGTAGAAAAGCTTTACTTTCAAAAAGCAAATTATTTCATTCTTCAATAGCTCTGCTACCTAATATAACCATTAATAATCTTTACGATTTAATGTAAAATTTTACAAACGAAATTTTCTATTTTTTACTTGCGCTCACATTTTTTAAATAATTAAGATAGTTTTACAAAAAATTGAGTAAGCTAAAGCCACTAATTTTGTTATTAAAAGACGCTAATCAAATCGAAAATGAAATTTAAAAAACAGACAAGCTTATTTATAATAAATTTCAAATATTTTCGTGCTGCATTAACATATGTCAGCAGAAAAAGCTTTAACAAAATTTTTTGTGTTAAATTATTAAAATATATACATATTTTAAATTTAATTATAGTTAGCATGCAGCAAACTTTTTTTAGAAAAAAACTTATAATTTAATTGTGATTAATTATAAAACTTGTATTTAATTAGTTTTTTTGGCACAAATATCTTCTTTTGTATTTAGAGGAGTTTGATTTAAAAGTGTGCTATATACAAATAGGCAAGTTGTAAATTTTGCTCCCCTTTTAACTAAACTGTATTTCTAATGTTTAAACAATATATATGCATCGAAAGATCTTCTTAAGGAGCATTGCAGGCCATTACAAAAACTTCAAAACCGTCAATAATAGCGCTTAGATTTCAATTTAAAAATAAGTAAGGAAGGCTAAGTTCGGGTGTAACTGAACATTACATACTCAGCTGAGAGCTTTGGAGACAAAATGAGGGAAAATCGCCATGTAGGAAAATGAACCTAGGGTAACCCTGGAATTTGTTTGTATGAAATGGGTATCAAATGGAAAGTATTAAATAGTATTTTAGAAGGGAGTGGGCCATAGTTCTATAGGTGGACGCCTTTTCGAGATATCGCCATAAAGGTGGACCAGGGGTGACTCTAGAATGCGTTTGTACGTTATGGGTATCAAATGAAAAGTGTTCATGAGTATTTTAAAAGGAAGTGGGCCTTAGTTCTATAGGTGGACGCCTTTTCGAGATATCGCCATAAAGGTGGACCAGGGGTGACTCTAGAATGTGTTTGTACGATATGGGTATCAAATTAAGGGTATTAATAAGGGTTTTAAAAGGGAGTGGTGATAGTGGTATATGTGAAGGCGTTTTCGAAATATCGACCAAAATGTGGTCCGGGGTTACCCAGAACATCATCCGTCGGGTACCGCTAGTTTATTTATATATGTAATACCACGAATAGTATTCCTGCCATGATTCCAAAGGCTTTTGATTTCGCCCTACATAACTTTTTCATTTTCTTCTACTTAATATTGTAGGTGTCACACACATTTTACAAAGCTTTTTCCAAAGTTATATTTTGCGTCAAAAAACCAATTCAGTCACCATGTTTCATCCTTTTTTCGTATTTGGTATAGAATTATGGTATTTTTTTTATTTTTCGAAATTTTCGATATCGTAAAAGTGGGCGTGGTCATAGTCGGATTTCGCCCATTTTTAATACCAAGATAAAGTGAGTTCAGATAAGTACGTGAACTAAGTTTAGTAAAGATATACCGATTTTTGTTCAAGTTATCGTGTTAACGGCCGAGTGGAAGGACAGACGGGCGACTGTGTATAAAAACTGGGCGTGGCTTCAACCGATTTCGCCCATTTTTACAGAAAACAGTTACCATCATAGAAACAATTCCCTTACCAAATTTCACATGGATTGGTAAATTTTTCTTCGACTTATGGCATTAAAAGTATTCTAGACAAATTAAATGAAAAAGGGCAGAGCCACGCCCATTTTGAAATTTTCTTTCATTTTTGTATTTTGTTGCACCATATCATTACTGGAGTTGAAGTTTGACATAAATTGCTTATATACTGTAAATATTTGTTAAAATTTGACTTAAAAAAAAAATTTTTTTTTAAAGTGGGCGTGTTCGTCATCCGATTTTGCTAGGTTTTATCTGACACACATATAGTAATAGGAGTAACGTTGCTGCCAAATTTCATCACGATATCTTCAACAACTTCCAAATGACAGTTTGCAAAACTTTTAAATTACCAGGAGAAAGGCTTGCACTGATATGAATGTTGGAGATTCGAGTTCAACGCTCAGCTCCCGAAAAGCTAGCTGATGAAGAAGTGAAATTCAGAAACATGTCCTAATAACCATCGCCGTTTGTAAACTAACAATTTTTCTCTAATATCAATTACAAAAACCATTGTATAAATTAATATGAGCAAAGCTCGCAAATTAAATACATATGATCTTTTAAATTACCTTCTTTTAAAAGTGGGCGTGGTAATAGTCCGATTTCGTTCATTTTAAATAGCGATCTGAGATGAGTGCCCAGGAACTCGGATACCATTTCATTAAGAAACCTCAAAATTTACTCAAGTTATCGTGTTTACGTACGGACGGACGGACCGACATAGCTAAAAAAAGAATTTCATTTTTCGCCCAGATCATTTTGATATATAGAAATCTATATCTATCTCGATTAGTTTATGCCGTTACGGATTACCATTATGCGAACAAAGTTAATATACTCTGTGAGCTCTGCTCAGCTGACTATAAAAATATTATTAAACATAAATCAAAAATCGTTAAATTAACCATCACAAAAAATTCGGCAGAGAGTTTGGCTTTACTAAAAGGAATGAGTGAAAGAAAAATTAATGAAACCGGTTAAGGACCACGGTGCCACGCCCATCGTTCAAAATTTTTCTAATTTTCTATTTTGCGTCATAAGGTCAACGCATCTACCAAGTTTCATCGCTTTATCCGTCTTTGGAATTATGGCACTGATATCGTAAACAAATAAGCGAAGAGTGTGTACATAGTTCTTTTGTTACAAGTATGGGTAAATGTGTAACTGATAGTGATGATAAAGAAAGTGTTAACAAAACAAGTTTAAGTATTGATTCGTTTTGATGATTGTAAGAATTTTGTGAACTACTTTGTAAGTCAATAGCATAAATAAAATAAAATAAAATAAAATAAAATAAAATAAAATTAAATTAAATTAAATTAAATAAAATAAATCAAAATAAAGTAAAACAAAAAAGTGAAAAAATAAAATAAAATAAAATAAAATGCAATAAACAAAAATAAAAATAGATTTAAAATAAATATAAAACAAAATAAAGTAAAATAAAATAAATAAAAATAAAAAAATAAATTAAGAACAAGTAAATAAAGAAATAAAATTAAATTAAGAAAAATTAATAAAAAATAAAATAATATATACAACATAAAATAAAAATAATAGATTGATAGCTGCTGCCGGACTTGCCAATGTAGGTCTAGTGGAAGGTTAAACTTTATATGAATTACCGTTTGCTGACCCACATTCACAAACGTTTGCGAGGTATCAAAAGATGCGTTTTGATCTTGGTAGGTATCAATAATCCCTCATCGTAGCAGATAGGTCCTTATGTTAATATATGAGCACCAGACTTATAAAAAAACATACAGGTTTCTTAAAACTTTTTGGCAGATTTTGTTGAACTCTAAAAGCCACATTGTTTACAATGAAATGAACAGACAATTGACTTTTATGACCCGTTCTTGGATACGAATTGAGTGACAAGAAATCCTCTTTATCAATTCATCTATGCTGAACAGGCAGAGTAGCAGCAACGAAGACAATTATTGTTTATTTGCGCATTTCAAAAAACATATTTTGTAAACAAAGGCTCATGCTCAAAATGTTTTAAACTTTTAATATTACCAACATAATTTGTTTTAATTCTTTGTTAGACTTAAGCAATTAAATAATATTTGCATGTTAACGATATGCGTGCATATGTCTTGCCACGTGGATCGTTAATCAATGACTAAACAACTAGCACTACGATATTTGACTAATACCATAATATAAGTATTAAACGAAGCAATTCAATGCCGCGCTATTGAATGACCTCGAAATCTTAGATATATGGACAATTTTATTTATGAGTACAATTATGCTGTCACATATTATTTTGAAAGTGACAGAATGGTTGTGGGAGGGATCAAGGTAAAATCGGGTAAGGCGGCTAAGGAATACCCGGTTTTTAAAATACAAATAAATAGGAAGAAAGAGAGAGGACCTGTAAATACTTAAAATCGTAAGTTTGAGCACAAAAAAGTGTGCCGTTCCGATGACATAAATAATTTCAATTTTGTTTTATTTGTTTGCCATAATTATCTAGAAATGTGGGGTGAAACTTACGAGTATACTTAAGTATAAATTCAAATTCACTTTACAAAAAGTCAAATAATTTGTTTAACCAAGCCTGAAGTATGCCGTTAGTACAAAATATCTGCCATCATCTTAAAATTCCCACAATTTTTTTTTCTCTTACCAAATCAGTTTGTTTCTTCATTAAACAGCGAATTTTGGGAAAATGTAATAAAACAATGGCATCATTTAAGTCCCATGTAAAATATATATTTTCGCAATTTTCTACAATTTACTTTTTGCTATCAGTCAGAAGCTTGACTTTTACCCAAGCCCTACAACTGATTGCTTGTAACAAATTGCGAAACGGAAGAGTGGTAGGTCATTTAATTGGTATTGTGAAGAGAATTGAGTGCGTTCAATTAAGTGACCCAATAGGAAAGTCTTAAATATATATGTAAACGTATTAGGAAATAATTTTTTTCTTGCGTATTCACTTTTACAGTACAGTATTTACTTTTAGATTAGATCTCGATTTTGATCACAAATATGACAAACTCATTATCCTGCGTCAAAAAGACTCAGTTTTGTAGCGTTTTATAAAAAAAAATTTTGGCTCAAGCTGTACGAACTAACATCCAACTATTTACGCAGTAACACCTGCATTCTTGAAAGGTACAATGTTTAAGGAAAGCTTAGTCATTAATCCCTCTCGCTTTAACATTCCTTTCCGTCCAACTTTGCCTATCCTACTTACTATTTGTTTCAATATCGGAAGCATACTTGTTCTGCCTATCTCCTCAATTGGTGCTAAGGCACCAAATTGGGATAAACGAATTCAAACCTCGCCTAACATCATTATTACTTTATTATCTGATTTAACTGACAGCTGGCCACCCTGTGTTTTTGAGTAGAAATTTTTCAAATGAAGCTATTCTTCAAATGAATTCTAACACACGCAAACATCAGCAGTCCTTGGCAAGCACTTCCAGTGTATTTTTGCCACGAAAAGCTTCTCATTGAAAACTTATCTGGCTTTTAAATGCCGTTCGGAGTTGGTATAAAACGAGTAAGTCCCGTCCCGCCAATTTGTAAGAAAAATTAAAAAGGAGCACGACGCAATTTGGAAGAGAAGCTCGGCCCAAAACATCTTCGGATAATTAGTTAGGTTTTCTACATTAAAGCGCTTATTGAACTCAATCTTCCATACAATATTCTAATTTTAATTATCTCATTATTGCTTTGTTGAATGCCGTATCGATTAAAAAATCTAGACGGGTTTTCTAGGGCCCGTATCGTGTGTTACGATTCGTATCGGAATCCATTTTCCACTAAATCTTAATATATAAAAACACGTGTCACAACATTTTCGGGCGCGATGTACTCCTAAACTACTGAACCGATTTTGAATTTGTTTTGCACCCCGTGTATAGTTTGATCTAACTTGAGAGATAGGATAGGTTATATCTCAGTTTATAGTCGAAATATTATTTTATTGCAAATTTTTTATTTGTTTATACGTAATGTTACGTATACGCAGTGAAACTCATATTTTCAGGTGGTGCGGATATACTTCCGTGTAATTGCTTGGTGTTTAATTAAACAACCTGCTTATCAATAAAAAATATTATAGTGAATGATATCAAGTATAGAACATCACCAGGCCCGCCGAAAGGGTGGGGGGTTCTGAGGGACCCGAGATTAGAGGTACTATGACTTTTTTTTAAATCAGGAGAGTCTTTAGTTGTGTAGAGGGTAATTTTCATACCCCTGGGTGACTAGGTTCTCGAGATATAGGCCAAAACGTGGGCTAGTGAATGCCTAGACAGTGTTTATACAACATGGATATCAAACGAAAGATATTGTTGAGTGCTTTAGTATAGAGTAATATATTACCCAGAGACGGATTGGGACTGGGATTAGGACTTGGACTGGGACTGAGACTCGGACTGGTACTGAGACTGAGGCTCGGAGTGGGACTGGAACTGGGACTGGAATAAAATACATACCACCCTCTGGGATAGGCAACAAGGGATGCAGAAGAATGAGAAGAAATTGACAGAAGAGAAAATAAAGAAGGAGAAGGAGATTGAGAAAGCGATAGAATGAGACGGAGACGGAGATAGATAAAGCGAAAAAGACGGAGGGAAGAGTGAATAAAATGATTAAGAAAAAGTGAAGAGGGGGGGAGGACAGAGTCAGAAGGAAAAAGCTTATTAAAATGTATGCAGATAGGCCAAATTTAGGGCAGGGCAACGTCTGACGGGTCTTCTAGTTTATAAATATGAAACGAACTCTTTATACAAATTGTGATTAATTATAAATCGAACTAGTTCGCAAAGTCTCTAGTTCACATAAGTCGTTATTCGGACTCACGGTTTCGGAGTTATTTTGGTTTAATCTTTGAACCATGGTATAAAAAAGAAGGTAGTTCCACTAAAAAATTTTGTGGCGTAAATTTCCTTCAGGATGCTAAAGCAATGGTCATCTGAGATAATAAAAATATACTTCAACACGATGTATGTGCATAAACATCGATAGAGAATACAGTACAACATACAATTTTATTGGAAAATATTGGATAATGACTCGTACTTAGGTTAATGGCTCACATCTTTATAGCAGCTTGACCCCTAGACAGAAAAAAAGACAAAAAATCTTGTTGTTCTAGCATGGCCCTATAGAAATGCCTTTACAGTGGATATTTCTCAGGCCATTTTGAGAAAAAGCGTACCTGCAGTGAGTGGTATGTGTTTAATTTGTTACGTTTGTAGGATGCCACATCCATGTCAATGCTAAAAGGGCACAGAATGTGTATAGTTCGAGCTTGCCCCAAGGTGCCCCCTGGTACAACGGGCAAAATAACTCTTATGGCTAACCTGCAGAGCTACAAGGCAATGTTTTCCCTAAAAAATGTTTTAACAATTCCCTCCTTAAGAGCTACGCTTGAATTATACAATAAATAAAAAATGTGGACTGGTAGCCAATTTATCACCATTCCATTTCATAAAAATTGCGTTTAAGTATGCTAAATAGAAATAGCAGTTTTGGTTTATAAGGACCTCCTTTTGGCAATCAATTGATAAACATGTATATTTTGTCAACATGTTCTGAGAAAACGTACGGAAACTTAAGAAGGCTATATTCCCTTGCTTTGTATACTTTGACCCCATGTTTCTGCCACCAAAGCAATTTACGGGAGCTCGAAAAACTTATTAAAAACCTTCTTTTCTAGGCTGATATTCCGTTATAAAATATTTCCAATGCATTCGGCCCATTATTATTATTTTTTTTTTCCTTTTTTATTTAAAATAACTATGAAAGTAATTTAGTCGTATTCGTTAATATGTAGTCCATAAAAATTAGAAAAATGCTTAAAGTTTTCCAATCTGGTAGTTTGTTTTTGGTGAAATTGTCATTGTCCTCACAAAAGTCAAGTGGCTAACGTCACACTAATTGGAACTACCTCAATTGTATCCTGCTTTGAACGAAAACTTGATTTTAATTTTTTAAATCGTTACACACGACACGTACCCAGGTTTCTCGGATTCTATTGTCAATTTATCAAATGAAAATAACAAATTATTACATACTTACTTACTTAATTGGCGCTTAACCGTCTAAACGCCTGTGGCCGTCCAACAAAGCGCGCCAGTCGCTCCTTCGCTCCGCCAACCGACACCAAGGGAGTTTAAATCGTTTTCCACGTGGTCCTTCCAACGGAGTGGGGGCCGCCCTCTACCTCTGCTTCCGTAGACGGGTTCCAATAGAAACACTTTCTTGGCCGGAGCATCATCATTCATTCGCATAACATGGCTTAGCCAGCGCAGCCGCTGCGTTTTAATTCGCTGGACTATGTTGATGTCTGTGTATAGCTCGTACAGCTCATCATTAAATCTTCTTCTGTACTCGCCATCGCCAACGCGTAGTGGTCCATAAATCTTTCGAAGAACTTTTCACTCAAACACTCCCAAAGCCGCTTCATCTGCTGTTGTCATGGTCCCCATACAGCAGGACTGGTACGATAAGTGAATTGTAGAGCATGATTTTCGTTCGCCGAGAGATGACTTTACTTTTCAATTGCCTACCTAGTCCAAAGTAGCATTTATTGGCAAGATTGATTCTTCGCTGGATTTCAGTGCTGATGTTGTTGCTAGTGTTGATGCTGGTTCCCAAATAAACGAAGTCTTTTACTATTTCGAAATTATGGCTGCCAACAGTAGCGTGGTTGCCAAGGCGCGTATGCGCTGAATCTTTGTTCGATGACAGAAGGTACTTCGGTTTGTCCTCATTCACCATCAAACCCATCTTTACCGCTTCTTTTTCAAGCTTGGAGTAAGCAGAACTAACAGCGCGGGTGTTTAGGCCGATGATATCAATGTCATCAGCATATGCCAGTAATTGCACGCTTTTATAGTATATTGTTCCAGTGCGGTTAAGTTCTTCAACTAGTATAATTTTCTCCAGCATCAAATTAAAGAAAACGCACGATAGCTGGTCACCCTGTCTGAAACCTCGTTTAGTTTCGAACCGCTCGTAGAGGTCCTTCCCAATTCTGACTGAGCTGATGGTGTTGCTCAATGTCATTTTGCACAGCCGTATAAGTTTTGCGGGGAAACCAAATTCAGACATAGCGGCATATAGGTAGCTCCTTTTCGATTCTCTTTTCACGGGGTTTTTCCAAGATTTGGCGCATTGTGAAAATCTGGTCGATGGTAGATTTACCAGGTCTGAAGCCGCACTGATAAGGTCCAATCAGCCGGTTAACGGTGGGCTTCAATCTTTCGCACAATACACTTGAAAGGACCTTATATGCGATATTAAGAAGGCTGATTCCACGATAGTTGGTGCATTTTGCAGTATCCCCCTTCTTGTGGACTGGGCAAAGAACACTTAGATTCCAACCGTCGGGCATGCACTCGTCTGCCCATATTTTGCTAAGAAGTTGCTGCATGCGCCTTACCACCTCCTCGCCGCCGTACTTGAATAGCTCCGCAGGTAACCCATGTTATTATTTTCGATAATTTACTGAAAAGAGAAAATTATCAGAAAAATGTAATTTTTTTTTGGTGCGTTTTGAGCAAAAGGTAATTTGGCTTTATTGAGTTAGGGCAGCATTGTTGCATATCAAATTTGCATTGCATACCATTCGGAATACAACAAAAAAATACACACAAATGTAACTATAAAAACTTTGCAGAATGCAATGCTAAAAATCGATTGTTTTTTAAATGCAATGTACAAAGTAACGCTTCGAACAGCTGATATTCCGGTTTAGATAGCCAGTGGTCGCAATATAACATATTTTCATTTAATTAAGAAATATATTAGTTTGTGCGTATATGCGCGCGATCTTCTCTCATTTTCTAATCTTGAACACTTACTTATTTTAATTAATTAGCAAAATACGAGTTGTTTGCAAGCATCTATGTAGTCATCGTCAGTGGCGGATCTAGGATTTGGTACTGGAGGGTTTGAAATTTTTTCACTTTCAAATTTTGTTTTTGTTTTCCATGATGTGTTAAATAAATGTATACAGAATATAAAATGACATGACAAAACGAGGATTTTCAAAATTAAAAAAATTAAATAACTTACTAATAAAGTACAAGCAATATTTTCTGAAATGAAGATATTCTTTCATTCAGCACACTCGAGATAATGATATGACAACCATATAAAAATAGTCATAAAAACTTTTCTTACAAACCCACTTATTGCTGGTTCAATTTTCTATCGACTAATCCAAAGATTCGAGTCGTCGGGCCTTCGATTTACAGAAAAGGTAGGTTATTTCTTCAGTGTCCGTTTCTATATCTTTGTGACGTTCCCTAGTGCCAGACCAGTGAGTCGATTTTCAGACATGTTGACTCTCAAATAAGTCTTCAAGCGCTTTAGAACAGAAAAAGAACGCTCTTCGGTCGCTGATGTCACGGGGATAGTCGCAAATATTTGCAACAGTGTCGTCAAGTTTGGAAAAAATGAAGAAAAGTGTGCTGATTTAATGATTTTCAAGGCATAAGTAGCTGTTTGAGCACTCTTGAATGGATCACGTTTGCAATGATTATGCCACAATAAAATCTCATTTTTTAGCACTGTCTCATTGTGACTGTTTTGATCTTCTTTATAAACTTTAGCAGCAAGTACAATTTCTTCAATCGTTACTCCTGCAAAGTATGCTGGGATCAGACCCTCCAGAGACAGTATCTTCAAAGATTCACCTTTGAACCTTGACGTCAATGAAGAAATCATGTAGTCCAGGAAAGGGTAGTAAATTGTAGCTCTGTAAGTACAATGTTAACGAATCATTCTCCCCAATTAAAAACGTAAATAAACGCATTTCATCAACAAGAACTCACCGGAAAAATTCGAGAGGAGCCTTACTCTTAGTTGGAACATTGGAGCGGTGCTTTTGTCGCCCACAAATCCGGGGAATTTCGAGTTTGGTTCCCAATTCACATACTTTTTCCTCGGCTTTCTTGAAGACCTCATAGAACGATGTTTCGTCTTCACGCGTCTTGACAAAGCACAGGCCGATTTCAGTTGCAATTCAGGTTGTTGAAGTGTTCTACTCAGAGTCACAATCGAGGAACTCACATCGTTGAATGTTTGGAGAGCGATCAGAAATTTGGATATCTCAATAGCACTGAGAAGTTGCGATGCTTTTAAAGACGTTTCAAGATCTTTGTCATACTTCGTGTTACCTAACACTTCAGCAATATGTGGGAGAAATTCACTAACGGTTTCTACACATCGTGTTTTTCTACCCATAGAGTGAGGCAAAGTGTTCCGAGGCGAGTTTTCTGTGATTCGGGTGATCTTTCTTTGATTTCATCTTCAAGTGCTTGCGTTCTTTTGTGTGATGATGTGAAAAAATGTATTCCTGCAGAAACGGCTCCAAGCATATTTCGAAAAATAAAAAATTTAAAACCATACCATGTGTCCTCAGTATGCCGTCACGTGCAAAATGCACGTAACTCGCAGGTATGATACCTAAACCTTGCACGTAATGACTTAGTTCGAACGGAGGGGGAGTGGCTTTAGCCCCCATATCCTCCCCCTATATCCGCCACTGGTCATTGCGTTAGTAGTGTCTTGTAGGGCACTATTGTCGGCTGCTATTATAATTGCTGCTGTGATTTACTAAGGTTGCTCACGATCTGGTGCATTTTCATACATTTGCAAAACTTTGTCACCCAATTCGGAATTTTGTTTTGTGAATTGCTTGAATATACATGAACAGTTGCACTTACATTTATACATTTTGTCTTAAAAGTTAAAGAGGAAAGAGCTGCTATACAATTTAATTATTTTTTGTAAAAAGCAAAATATTTTTTTGGGGCCGCTGAAGGGAAGCAAAATAGCCAACGTGAAAAGAAAAAAATTATTAATTCATTCCTTTGAACTCACTGACCTGACAACTTGAGTCCAGCTAATTGACAGCCACAACATAAACTTAAGCCTCTGTTGGTCATTCTTAACATAAGTTTATTTTCTACTTTACTTTATAGCAACTAAAATTAATAAAATATATTTTAAGAAAGCCTCCACTATGGCATAAAAGTTGCGTACTTTAGCTAATTTTAAAATAAGAAAATAAATAACTTTTATGCGACCAATATGCTGATACTCACATTAAACATGAAAAGCTGATAAAAAAGAAAAGCTAAAAAGAGAATAGAAAATAATGGATATTACCTGTCAGGGTTGTCAGTAACAAAAAAAGTTGTTTATTTTCCATTTATATATTTTTTTATTTATTTCACGAAGTAAGACCGCGTAAAAGGTAAACAGAAGTTTCGCTCTTAATAATGAAAGAGAAAAAATTACTGCAAACAAATTTATGTGGCAAGAGTAGAAAAGCTGAGAAAAAATCATACAGTTGCAAGAAAAAATTTAAAATAATAACAACAGCAAATGTATTGACAAACATCTATTTATGACGAGAATTTATCAGTCTCAGGGTCTGCATTTTTATACGGAGGTTGAGATGTAGTGAAGATTGCCCCAGAAGAAGTGTCGGATCGTAATACGAGAGAGTTGTATGGAAATGAAGAAAATCAATTGCAAATAAGAAGTCATCAAATGAAAATGCGAAATAAATTTAGAATAGTCTGTGTGTAAACGAGAAGACGCAATTTAAAATAAGAACAGGCAACTTTAAATAAGAAACTTTCATATTAAAATGAGACTATTTTCTTGTAAATGAGAAAGCAACATTTGAAAATAAGATTTTTCAGTTATAAATAATATAAGCCAATTATAAATGAGAAATCGTCAAAGGCAAATGTGCAAGCGTCATTTAAATTTGAGATTAGTCAGGTGCAATTGAATAGATTGTGTAAGTGAACAAGCGTTACTTCGATATGAGAATAGTCAAGTGTAAGTGAAAGCGTCATTTAGAAATACCATAGGTCGATATCAGAGCTGGGGAACTTCGATTAGAATTAGAAATCATTACGATTAGAAAAATAAAATAATCTAATCATTAGTTTTTTTGATTCTTTAAAATTTTAGATTACTAATTGATTAGATTAGAACTAATCAAAAATCTAATAGCGATTAGCGACGATTAGCTAATCTAATCAAAACTAACCAAAAAAAGAAAAAAAATCGATTTGATTTATCGATTAGTTTTGATTAGATTTGTTTACATCAACTATTTTGAAATATTTTTGGTGTTTTTTTTGTTTAATTCATAAAGTAACAAACTTAACAGAACTTCTATTCACAATTTCACTGTAAACATAAATCTTATTAAACAAGTAAGGACGAGATTGTTTTCGGCTCATAGGCCTGGTTATTTCGGTACACTTATTGGTGGGTCTACCTCCACTTTTGCTCATACTAGTTGTAGTATAAAAATTAAAGGCACGTTCTGAAAAAAAACATGCAATTCTCGGCGCTTTAAATGTATGCTGATTTATATTACATATGTATCACAAAAAGTTTATATTCGACTTCATTACTACCAAATTTTCAAAAGAAAATTCAGACAATGAATTCCGTCTTGGGGTATTGACTATTCCAGCAAACGAAAACAGCCTTTCGACGGGCGCTGATGACGTAAGCGGGGTATTGAACGGTAGACACGCTTCCTTCAGTGCACCATATTTATTTCAAATTTCAGGACCTGGTGTTGGGTCATTCAATTACGCATATAACTGATTGCTAACCACTTCTTTAGAACCGTTTAACTCGTTTGTTGAAATTGGTGTTCTGGGAATTAACGCCTCCTCATCATGTTCTGTAACCAAAATAATATTTAGTTTGAAAAATCATATAATATAGATGAAATTACCTTCATCATTGAAATCATAAAAAGAGCTTTCATAGTCCAATTGAGGCACGGCCGTTTCAAAACATGTGGAATCATTTTGGAAGAAAGTGCTTATTACTTTAATCACTCTTTTACTGATCTGCTCCTCAGTACAGTCAGGTAAAGTTTTTTGGATAACTCGCAACCATTTCATTTTGATATTTGGTCTCACTACAGCTGTCGCTAATGCCATTTTTACCTCAGGAGCCAATGTGAAATATAGTTTAAACCTTTCTCTCAATCGATATTCTAATTGTACTGCTGTTGAGCTAGCGTTGATCGAAACTTCGGGTTTTCTGTATAATTTTGGCAGTTTATTACTCAAAGAAAGTAACGCAGGAATAATACAACCATATTTCACATTGGCTTCACCTTGGAGAAAGTCCAAAGTTTGGGAACTAGGCTCCATTAGCAACTTGTACGACTACAAATATTGAAAATCACCTGATGTAAAAGGAGACAGATGCAGCTCATCGGAAAGCTCGTTCAATTTCTCCTTGTACTGTAGTAACTTCAGCATTGCATCATATAGTGAGTTCCACCTAGTTACTACTGGTACAACAAGAGCTGAACCTAAAATGTTCTGAATGATTTCGGAGGATTTTGGCCATTTGCACATTTTCCAAAGGTGATTATAACCAAAAATGTTCTATTCTGAATACTTAACAAAAAAACGAGAGTATATACAAAAAAAAGCTTATAATAAAAAAAATTTTTTTTACAAAAATATTTCAAAATAGTTGATCTAATCAAATCTAATCAACACTAATCGAGAAATCTAATCGAATTTTTTTTTTATTAGTTTTGATTAGATATGCTAATCGTCATTAATCGCGATTAGATTTTTGATTAGTTCTAACCTAATCAATTAGTAATCGATTACTATAGCCAGCTAATCCTAATTAATCAATTATTCTGCAAAATAAAAGTTTTAATCCTATTACTAATCATTAGGATTATTAATCATTATTCCCCAGCTATGGTCGATATCACTGTGGCGAGTAGCGCCGACCTACCAACAGAAGGGTTCATTTAGGATGGACTCGTGCCAAGCACAGCATGTAAGGCCCATTTTCAGCATTCCGAAAACAAGTTTTTGTTGTTCTGTTAACAGTGCTTTGCCTCATTTATTAGCTACGAACACAAATTATCATCAAAGTCCTCTAACCGGATTCCAGGGAAACTGGCGGTTTCAACAGGTTTGTACCATAGGGCTGCTGCTGTTAAAGGCGTAGGTTGCACACTAAATTGAAAATTGATGTATAGAGAAATCGCACTCATGAATTCCAGACAAGTAAAAGTTTAACTACAGTATCTAGAGCGAAATTTGACCAGCGTGTCTCGAGTCTTCCTTGGTAGTTTGCTTTATTTCTTACAGCCTTCCCCAGTGTGTTCTTTTCAGGCGACCAAACTACCACGTAAGCGGGCGTAAAATGTAAGTTACTAGCAGCATTTCTTTATTTTTTCCCAAGTCCTTTCCGCAAGCGACTAAGAGTTTAGCTACAGTATCCAGAACGAAATTGGACCAATGTGACTCGAGTCTCCCTTGGTAGCTTGCTTTCTTTTTCTGCAAGAATAATATAGTTTGTCCTTTTTTCTCGTGGATGCGCGGATAAATCAAGCAGTTCTTTTCTGGAATGTCCGGGATGGTTACAGTTCAGCAAGCATTCTATTTTGCTATTTTATGCTGAGCTCTCTTGCCTCATTGTGAAAATAATGCTCAGGTCATAAAGAGATATCCCGTGGTACTGTGTGCAGAATTCCGGTAGGCCTACAGCCTTTTCTGGTGTGCGCTTTTTAGTTCAGGCGACCAAACTAGCACATAAGCGGCCGTCCAAATGCTTTGTAAGTTGCTGTTAGCGTTTCTCTATTTTTTTCCCTCCTGCCGACAAGCGACTTGAATATTTTGTTGCTGCTTTTTACTAAGGATACAACTTCCTGGAAGATAAGAATGGGCCTTGAACGTAAGTGTCTTGTCGAACAATAAGATCTTTGTGTTACTGAAAGTAGGCAGCATATTTGCGCAATGTGTTCTCTCCTCGTCGTAAATAGAGTGGCCTTGGCCTTTGTCGGTGATATTTTCAGATCGCTCGGCGAAGAAATCAAAAATACTGGGGAGGTAGCCATTTATTTTGGAAGCTTATTCCTCTATTGTATGGCCAGGGCCTTTTGCTATTACCGTGAACTCGTCGGCATATGATGTGATAGTAACTATTTCTGGTGGGGAATACAGATTTGATACAGAAGTGAAGAAAAAACACTATTTTGCGGCACCGCCTGTTTTAGTTTCCCAGCATTTTGCGGAAGCCATGCTGATGGGTGGCTAAGCGAAAATTCACGGTAAAATGACAGGCTTCAACAAAACGTTGCAAACGTGCTTGCTTAACTTACGCCTTCGTCGCCAAGATGTTTAAGCATTGGTATGGCTATATCGGTTAAGCCTATTGACTTGGAAGACATGAACTCTATAACGGCTTCTTTAACCTCTGTGGGGTCATGCTCATGTTTATTAATTCGTCTGTTTTAACGACGTCTGCCTTGCCTTCTGAGTTGTGCTACAAATTGGCGGCAGAAAACGCTCGCGTATTTCTTGAAGTACAACAGAATTTTATCGCCAAATGCGAGGGATAATTTACCATGGCATTTTATCGAGTTAGACAAGCATTTGACGGCTGGCCACAATTTATCGACACCCGCAGACAGGTTAAAATTCTTTAGATGTTATTCCCATTTGGCACGTCTTTTACCAACCGCATAAAATCCAAGCTTAGGTGACGGTTATGAGAGTCTTTTGTGTTGAGCTCTCTCGCTAGGTCAGTTTTTATTTCTAGGTTGGATTTGGGAGAACAGCCAAAGATTGCTTTCTGAAAATTTATTAATCTTTTCATTTTTTGAAGCTTATAATTGTCCTCTGTTCAGATGTGATGAAATTTACTAAACGAGTATTGGGAGAAGAAGGACAATTGGTCGGAAGCATCGATTGCCGTCCAGTGAATTTTATAAGACTTGCGCTGACTTTAGAAATGTCATATGAACCATTTAAAATACTTTGTTTTTGTGGTTCGATAACGCTCCATGTTAATCGAGAATCATGATAGCGGGAGTTGGCGCTTCTTACCCCTTACTTCATAGTTTCGATTTCACATCGGAATTTTCCTCGTGAGTTGATATTCGATTCCGTGTACCCGTGTAGAAAAGTGCAGTTATTGTATGAATCTTTTGTATTGCTATACAAAACATAAAAACAAAATGTATCTATAGATTTAACGGTGGAGTGAAAGTTTTAAATTCAAATTGTGATTTTACCTTCAACACAAAAATAATAAAGAACGTCATTTCTAAAGAAAGCCACCAGAAATGAAATGGAAATTGAAAACAAAAGAAGGATGTACAAACGGAAAAGGAAAGAGACAAATAAATACTTGTAATTGAATTAGAAAACGTTGGTCAAATAAAAAGTAAATATGTAGGTGAAAGAAGAACAAAAACCAAAGTAAACAAGACACTTTGTTAGTTCTGTAAAGTAGCGATACAAGTATAAAATATTACGCTGGGGCTAACTAAAGCATAGTCGGCTATAAATTAAGCTTAACTTCGGAGATATTTTGCTATGGGTTTAAAATTTTTCACTTTAAATTAAGTTTGATGAACGATAGTGAAAAAATCTTTATACAGCAAGACAAATGCAGCTTTTTGAGTACCTGAGACCCTTTACAGGGATGGAAATCTTAAAAAATTGATCTTCGGGTCACAAAACAGCAGTTTTTCAAGAAATTTCAAAACTTAATCAATTCCTATCCCACAAATAGTAAGTGCTTCACATTTGTTTGTATATTTTTCAATTTAATACAGGCATTATTGTTTCCTATACCAATTCGTTAAGTGCAGGCATGCCCACCAGCGCCACTCATTCTTCGATTGTAGGGTACCCGCTGGTTCTGCAAAATAGCACCCAATTGTATAGCTACATTATTTCATAGATTTTTTGTTCTCACCTATCATCAGAAGCGATAATAGAACGGATTCCTCTATTGTATCCTACTCACATTTCGGCATTCTTGTTTCCACTTCGCTTTTTTTTGACTCATTTCGGTTTGTTCATTTTCCAACAGTGGATAATTAATGTATATTGGAATGATATTTCGTCATCCCTTGTCAAATTTGGTTTCGAGACAAACCGTTTTAAATTTTCGAAAACTCAACACAATATACATCAGTTTTCTGTTTTACCGAGCCCAGGGCAAATAAAATTGGGAAGGAAGAAATATTATAAAGGAGGAAAGTCACAAAGCCGGAATATGGAAAGAGAGGTGGAGTGTGGAAATATAGTGCCAAGGAAAGACAGAAGATACGGAAAAGGAAAAATAGCAGTTAGGAAAAGAAAGAGAATCACATGTTGGGTAAGGTGGAACTGACCAGTCAATAAAACTTCACATAGACTGAATGTGTGCATATTGTTATCAGAGTTTGTTTGACGACCAAAAGAAAAAACTCGGAATAATTCTGTCTTCTTTGCAAATACGAACATTTTTCTAGGAACTAGCTTAGATAATAGCTGCCTCAAGATGTGGTAACTTTGCTGCCCCTAGTAGCGAGAGTTTTAAGCTCGCGAGTATAAGATAAAAACACGGAACGTGTTTACCCGTTTCTTTCTGCAGCTCGCATTTTCTACTTCTAATATTATTGACGAGGCCTAACTTACATATATGCATTTCACGCCAGAAGGAAGTGTCTAGTTCGTTTGCCCTTCGTGAGCTTTAAATCTTGTGTCTTTAGAGATACGAGCAACTTTGCGTGTCTAATGTCTTAAAATTTGTATATGATCTTTGATATTTTGCAGCCCCGCTCTTCCCTCCCCACCTTTCCTGTTTGATTAATTTCCTCTCTCATTTTGATTTATCCCAAACGGATTGGGACGTCTACCATAAAAGCCTGACTATCAATATTTTAGCGAATATTAGCAGTTTCGATACGTCGCTATGCTATTGAAAGGGAAAACAGCCATACAAACATACAATAAACACTGCATATTACTCAGCCGTATCCAGGCATATGCATAGAAGGCAACAGTGAGATCGCATAAGAGCTCAGACCTTATTACATATACATGCAAACAGCAGCTAAATGCGCAGAAGTTATTTCACACACATGTACACACGAATAACAAGCAACTTTGAGATACAGAAACGAAAAATTTATGTATAAGCAGCAATTCACGGTTGATCGCGAAAAGACTAGTTCCTGGGAGAATAAGGTGAACGAGGCGAACTGAGAGTATATAGGCAGCGCAGTCTATGCGATGGATCAGTTTGATTTTAAAACGTTATAAGTGTAGTTCGCAAGTAATTTAATTATGAATTACTACCAGTAGTGTTGTAAATAAAGAACATTTTGCTGCACTGAACATGTTACTTATTTATTCGGCAGAATAATAAAAAATTACCAAAATATCGTTACAATATATATGTATATATATATATATATATATATATATATATATATTGACGCCATTGCAGCTTCAGCATACTTCCTCCTGCTGCTTTCTTCATAGCTATAATTTGCGATGGAAAAACATCTATATATTTATTTCTGAATTGAAACAGTTAACTGCAGACCCCACCCCTACTGTTAATTTGGAGCCATGTGTATACACATCGCCTGTAGAATGTAGGCACGGTGCGCATATGAAACGAAACGGCGTGGATGCAGGCTGTAATCCGCATAGCCCCGTAGTCGGGCGTCATGGAGTTCGACTAAGCTCTCAAATCAACGACAAGGTTCCAATTGTATTCATAAAGGGTCTGAGCTTCAGTGAATCGAGGCCTGGAGTTGTTTTGTTTTGCAAATGTTTTTGTATGCTATTTTAAGCCTAACCAATTACATCTGACTCAACATTGAGTGTTTGTTTTTCAATTTCTTTGTTGGTTAGGTTAAAGTCTTAAATTGGTTCATTTATTTTTGTTAGCAAAAGACAGAGAGACTAAATAACAACAGCTGCGACCGGCAATATAAAAAAGGGCCAATATGCGGGAAAAAAGAGTAAAATTAGGTTGAACATTAAAATTGAAAGGACGGTTGGATTGATGTGTAGAGATATCGCACCCATGAATTCTAGACAAGTAAAAGTTTAACTAGAGTATCTAGAACGAAATTGGACCAACGCGTCTCTAGTCTTCCTTGGTAGTCTGCTTCCTTTTTCTGCAAAGGTAATATATTTTGTCCTTTTCCTCGTGGAGAAGGGGATAAATTAAGCAGTTCTTTTCTGGAATGCCCAGTATAGTGACAGTTAAACAAAAGCTATGTGTTAAGCATTCCATTATGGTCTTTTATGCTGCGGTCTCTTGCCTCATTATGAAAATAATGCCGAGGTCATAAAGAGATATCTCGTGGTACTGAGTGCAGGATTATGTTAGGCCTACAGCCTTTTCCAGTGTGCGTCTTTTACGTCAGGCGACCAAACTAGCACATGAGCGGCCGTCCACATGCTTTGTAAGTTGCTGTTAATGTTTCTCTATTTTTCCCCCAGGTCCTGCCGACAAGCGACTTGGGGATTTTGTTGCTGCTTTGTACTAAAGATACAACTTCCTGGAAGATAAAAATGGGCCTTGAACGTAAGTGTCTTGTCGAACATTAAGATCTTTGAGTGACTGAGAGTCGGCAGCTTAACGCGATTGATTTGAACGTCCAATATTTGCGTAATCTGTTCTCTCCTCGTCGTAAATAGAGTGGTCTTGGCCTTGGTCGGTGATATTTCAGATCGCTCGGCGAAGAAACCAAAAAGGCTGGGGAGATAGCCATTTGGAAGCTTATTCGTCTATTGTAAGGCCAGGGCCTTTTGCTAGAACCGTGAACTCGTCGGCATATGATGTGATAGTAACTCTTTCTGGTGAGGAATACAGCTTTGATACAGAAGTGAAGAAAATACACCACTTTACTGCACCGCATGTTTAAGTTTCCCAGCATTTTGCGGACGCCACGCGGATGGGTGGCTAAGTGAAGACTCGCAGTGAAATAACGGAGCAGAATGGTTTCTAATGATTTCGCTACTGGCCAAGGGAGTAACATCTATCGATATGACTCACCTTGGTTATCTAGTTTTCCAGACTTTAAAAAAATAAATAATTATGTAAGGCGCGATAACCTCTGATTTGCGTCATGCTCCTCTGGATTTTCCCTACAAATTGGCCGGACGGGACCTACATGTTTTATGCCGACTCCGGACGGTATTTGCAAGGCAGATGAGTTTTCACTGAGAGCTTTTCGTGGTAGAAATACACTCGAAAGGCTTGCCAAACACTGCCGAGGGCGACCCCGCTTAGAAAAATTTTCTTCTAATTGAAAAACCTTATTTCTAAAATTTTTATGTTGCTTTGCCCGGGGTGCGAACCCAGAACATACAGTGTGGCAGGCGAAGAACGCTACCATCACACCACGGTGGCACTCCAGACTTTAGTTAAGAATTATTAGTACATCGCTGCCATTTTTTATTGTTCGGGAAAGACAAAGGGCTTCAACAAAAGGTTGTTACTTAACTTACGCCCTCGTCGCCAAGTTGTATAAACATTGGCATGGCTATACCGGCTGAGCCTATTTACTTGGAAGACTTGGACTCTATAATGGCTGCTTTAACCTCTGTGGGATTATGCTCATGTGTATTAGTTCGTCTGTTTTAACGACGTCGTGCTTAGCCTTCTGAGTTGTGCTACAAATTGGCGACAGAAAACGCTCGCGTATTTCTTGAAGAACGACAGAGTTTTATCGCCAAATGCGAGGGATATTTTATCGAATTAGACAAGGATTTGACGGCTGACCACAATTTACCGACACCCGCAGAAAGGTTAAAGTTCTTTATTTTATCTTATTGCCATTTGGCACGTCTTTTACCAACCGCATAAAATCCAAGCTTAGATGACTGTTATGAGAGTCTTTTGTGTTGAGCATCTCTCGCTAGGTCATGTTTTATTGCTAGGTTGGAGTGGGGAAAACAGCCAAAGATTGATTTGTAAAAATTCATTAATCATTTAAATTTTTGAAATTTATAATTGTCCTCTGTTCAGGTGTGATGAAATTTGCTAAACGAGTATTGAGAGAAGATGGACAAGTGGTCGGAGGCATCGATTGCCATCCAGTGAAATTTATAAGACTTGCGCTGACTCCAGAAATGTCATAAGGACCATTTAAAAGACTTTGTTTGGTGGTTCTACAACGCTCCATGTCATTGGACAATCAAGACAGCGGGAGTTGGCTCTTCATACCTCTTACTTCATTGTTTCGCTGTTACGTAGGTATGTATGGAAGGAGAGGTGGAGTGTGAAAATAGAGTGCCAAGGAAAGGGAGAGGATACGAAAAAGGAAAAAGAGTAGTAAGGAAAAGAAAAATAATCACAGGTTGGGTAAGGTTGAGTGGAATCAAAATCTTTTTGACAACCAAACGGAAGAACTCCAAATAAAATAGCTCTATCTTCTTAGCAACTACGAAAATTTTTCTAGAAACTAGCTTAATAGCTACGTCAAGTTCGGGTAACTTTGCGGGTAGCTGGAGTTTTAAGCTCGCGAGCGTAGGATGCAAACACGTGCTCAACCGTTTCTTTCTGCAGCTCGCGCTTCCTACTTCTGCTTTTATTTACTTATATGCATGTGACGCCAGCAGGCAGTGACTAGTTAATTTGCCCAACGTTACCCTTAAATCTTGTTTCTTTAGAGATACGAACAACTTTGTAAGTCTAAGGTCTTAGAATTTGTATATGATTTTAGAAATTCTGCAGCCTCGCGCTTCTCTCCACACATTCCAGCTTGATGTATTTCCTATCTCTTTTTGATTTTTCCAAAACGGATTCGGACGTCCACCACAACGCCTGACTATCAATATTTTAGCGAATATTAGCAGTTTCGATACGTCGCTATGCCGTTGAAAGGGAAAACAGCCACACAAAACAGCCATACAATAAACACTACATATTACTAAGCTAGATCCACACATATGCATAGAAGGAAACAGCGAGAGCGCATAAGAGCTCAGACATTATTACATATGCATGCAAACAGCAGCTAAGTGGCAGAAGTTATTTCACACACATGTACACAAGAATAGCAAGCAACTTCGAGATACAGAAATAAAAAATATGTGTAAGCAACACTTCACGGTTGATCGAGAACATTCAAAATTCTGGAAGAAATAGTTGAACGAGGAGAACTGAGAGCATAAATGTAGCGTAGTCTAAGTGATGGATCAGTTTGATTTTAAAACGTTGTAATTGTAGTACGGAAGTAATTTAATTGTGAAGTACTACTACCATAGTAATGTTGTAAATAAAGAACGTTTTGCTTTACTGAATATTTTAGTTATATATTCGGCAGAATAATTACAAATTTCCAAAAATTCGTTACAATATATATATATATATTGATGCAATTGCAGCTTAAGAAAGGTTGCTCCTGTTGCTTTCTTCACAGCTACATGACGGATAAAAAAATAAAAAATAAATGTAAGGCGCGATAAACTTCGAAGAGATTTTAGGACGAGCTTCTCTTCCAATTTTCGTCCTGCTCCGTTTTAGTTTTTTCTAAAAATTGGCGGGACGGGATCTACTTGTTTTATGCCGACTCCGAACGTCATCTGCGAGGCAGATGTGTTTTCTCTGAGAGCTTTTCATGGCAGAATTACACTCGGAGTGCTTGCCAAACACTGAGGGGTGACCCCGGTTATAAAAATTTTCTTCTAATTGAAAAATCTTATTTCTAAAATTTTGATGTTGCTTTGCCCGGGGTGTGAACCCAGGACATTCGGTGTGGTAGGCGGAGCACGCTACCATCACACCACTGTGGCCGCATAAACATCATAAACTGATAAACAACTATCTATTTCTAAATCGAAACAGCAAACTGCAGACCCCAAACCTACCGTTAATTTGGAGCCATGTGTATACATATGTATAGTAGATCGCATAATGTAGGCACGGTTCTCATTCTTGCTCATCGACTTGCCGTCGCCCTCCTACGAAACGAAACGGCATAGATGCAGGCCGCAAACTGCTCAGCCCCATATTCGGGCGCCATAGAGTTCGACTAAGCGCTCACAACAACGACAAGGTGCCTGCTTTAGTGAGGGAAAGAAGCTTGGATAGATTAAACCATTCTTTATTTAATTTGCTTACCTTCAATTGTATTCATAAAGGGACAGAGCTTCTGCTAATCGAGACGAGGCGTTGCTTTATTTTGCAAATGTTTTTAATTAAATAATAAGAAATGGTGCCAAAATGTTACATAAGCAGCTCACCATCTAATTATTTTCACATGCTATTTTAAGCCTAACCAATTACAGCTGGCTCAACTTTGAGTGTTTGTTTTTCAATTTCTTAATTTGCTAGGTTAAAGTTTTAAATTCGTTTATTTATTTTTGTTAACAAAAGACAATGAGAACGAAATAACAATGACTGCGATCGGCAATATAAACAAGAAAGGGCCAATTTGCAGCAAAAAAAAGTCAATTTTGGTTTGTTTGTATAGAAAATAGGCTAAGCACTTATACACCCAAACAATCGTACTCACACATACATATTCAGCATACGACACTAACGAAAAGTAAAAGGAAATTATAGCAAAAAGCGATAAAATGTGGTCAAACACACACCAAGGAAGAAGAAGATGACAAAAACCCTGACCTACAGTGAGAAGGAGAAATGTGTAAAAATTGTATGTTAAAATAACAACGAAAATAACGTAAAGTAAACTTAAATATAGATACAAGAGAATAATATGTCGAGGGTAAGAGAAGAACGAAAAGCTTAAGAAAAAGTGATTATATGGCAAAATTGGCTAACAAAAAGTTTGTTGGTAATAAATTGTATGCTTACAACAAACCAAGTGAGAAAGTGAAATTTTACGAGGAAGGCAGGATGAAGAAATAATAATAACACGAGGAGATGAATATGTGTGTGTGTAGAATGTTTGTGAGGAGATAATATGAAATAAATATAACTTTGTATTAAGAAAGCACGTAATTTCATATAAGGGTGCACCTTAATACTTTTGCAACGAATTCGGGAGGTCAAGTAATTTGACACTCGTGGTATTTCATAATGGACTTTACTTTAAACTAGTTAAAAAACATTTCTGAAACCTTGTAACTCTACGTATAATAGTACGACCCCCACTGTAACCCTTTTTTGACTACGCACGAGATTATACAATGCAGAGTGTATTAACAGGCAGCCAACAGCAACAATTACATACCGAGGCGTGCGAGTGGCATTTGCCGAAAACAATTATATATATAGCACGGCGACCCACAGTAAATGGCAATTCACTGAAGTGCCAAATTAGTGGTTCATTTCTTACTCGCATCATAACAGAAGCAGTATAAAAGGAATGAATTTGCTGTTGGCACTTCATTCCTCGCAAGTTAGTCGGAGGAGGTGGTTGCTTTATTAAAAGCAGCCCAATCTCTTATCCTGACTAGCTAAGTGGAAGGGGTGCTGCCTTAGCACGGGTCACCCTTTACTTCCTTTGACAACGGATCGCGCCTTTAGGGGTTTCTCCCCCGTGTACAAGCTCGCCGCCTTATTTCTACCTCCCCCCCCCCTTCCCCTCAGCCAAGGCTCCAGGCGACCCGGTTCTACAGCTGCATAGCGTGGTGCCTTCGGGCCCAGATTTTCCACGCAGCCTAGGAACCGACAAGGACAGAGTTGGTGTACCGCTCCCCGGCACCTTACTTTAGTGTGCGAACATAGGAGAGGTGCTGCCTTCCGTACCTTTCAAGCCGTGTGTGTGTGTTTATATATGTGTGTGTGTGTGCATTCGTCATTAGCACATAAATACTGTGTTCTTTTTAAGTGGGGGTTTGTGGGACCTCTACTCGACCCTGGATTGACTGAGTGCCACATCAGCCTTCAACAAAACCCACCTCATAACATTTAATTTGACACCAATATCGACTTAAAACATTCCAGGGCTCTCCGCGTTCCACTTTGTGGTCTTACGCTGGACCTACTGAGCATTTGTGTTCTTAACATTGGCTTCGCAACTGAGAGAAAATCTGCGAAAGCAGGTATAACATTTGGTTATTGAAAATGCTATGATACCCTGTAGGTTTTTTTTTTTTTTGCTATTGCTCCGGCTCTGAAAATAACCAGAGCATACAGCAGAGCTGTGGCATAAAAATGTCATAGAATTTCTTAGGTTGTGCTCTGAGCTGCGTCATGTTTCGTCCATCCGCATCGAATCCGTTAAGTTTTTATTCGCTGCACTATCTTAACATCTGCGTTAAGATCACACAGCTCATCAACATACCTCCTGAGATACTAGTCGCCTGCATTACGGACAGGTCCATAAATCTTCCGGAGAACTTTTCTCTCGAATACTTTAAGAGTCTTCTCGTCTTCTGTCGACACCGTCTATGACTTCGAGCCATACGTTAGGAATAGGCTATGACAAGCGGCTTCTACAGCGTGATTTTTGTTCGTCGAGGGAGAACTTAAATTTTCGATGGCCTAGATAGAGAGTTGTTCTCACTTTTATTTCTAAACTGACATTGTTTTTGCTGTTAATGCTGTTTCCCGAATAGACGAAATTCTTTACAGTCTCGAATTTATATCCGCCAATAATGGCGCGGCTGCCAGGACGTGAATCCGGCGATTTTTTCTTGGATGACAGCAGGTACTTCGACTTGTCACCATTCATCGTAAGACCCACTCTGTTTGCCTCTTGATCTTATCTTTAGGAGGCAGAACTCAGTAATTATACAATATGGGTTATAAACATCGAGGTCCAATAATTTTGAAAAATTTAATAGTCCAATCAACCCACCCCTTTTGAAACAGTATATTTAGATCGTAATAACTCTAAATAAACTTGAACAGATTGGAATATTTGAAGTTCTCGTCTGCCGTTTCAAAAACATTGTGTCTCAGAAAACCTTTGGAAAATGCCTTATTTCAGCATTTGAATATTTGAAGTTCTCGTCTGCCGTTTCAAAAACATTGTGTCTCAGAAAACCTTTGGAAAACGCCTTATTTCAGCATTTAGTTGACGAACGCGCTAGCCCAGAATTTTGGTCTTCAAAATTTTAAAAAAGACAGACTGTTTTCGCGATAGCTACAGGACTATCTCTACTTTATTGCTATCATTTCAGCATAGCTTCGGGACGAACTCCAGATAGGACTACTTCGGCTTTATTTCGGGGCTAGTTCAGAACCGTTTCCTTTGTATGTCTAGATAACTTTGGAATGTTTTTCGGGTTTATTTCGCGGCTCTTTTCGAATCTTTTCACTACAGTTTAAGGCATATTTTCAGGAATATTTTCGCTTTCCCTCCATTCAAGTTTAAAATTGTCTCCGCATTATTTGTGTATACCCATCGGAATAGTTCTATTTTTATTTCGAGATTGTTTCATGACTATTAAGTGAATTTTTTCTGGTCTGTTTCTCTTATCGTATCAGCATCAAATTTATGTGAAAGCAAATAGCTTTGTTTTAAAACCATCCGTAAAATTATCACTTTAAACATGTGAGTAATATTTTTTCAAACTATGTGTTATAGACGCACCCTAACGTACATTAAAGCATGTATATACATAAGGGTGGTCCCTATTTTTCAACTTTTAAAAAATTAACGTCGCACCCGGAAATTGATAATTTACTCAAAAATACTAATGGTGTATATATATTTTTAGTCAAATTTTTAGAGGTCGCTACGGAAGGTCAAATTGTTAAAAAAATAATGGAATAATAAAATGATAAAACAGGAAAACAACGGAAGTTAAATTTTTAATGTAGGTTTTAGAAGGTCTGCTTATAACTTGAAAGAGTATTTGAGTTAATTTGAACAACAAAATCGTTGAAAGTTAAAATAGTAAAAAAGTACCCTGGAAGTACCATGCGCCACACAAAATTCAATCCTCGGTGTCAACCTCTAAATATTCTTAAAAATATTGGGCAAAATACTGAAATAGTTTCTCAGGATAGAGAACCCAAGACGACAATACCGTGGTAGGCAATGTCATGAATACATTTTGTTCCTAATAGAAACCGATTAAGAGGTGCCGCAAAGTGGTTAGAGTGCATATTCTAATGTATTAAGTTTTCATAGCTTAGTTTGAACATGAAACCAAGTACAAAAAGATCTAACAATTTTCCATAGGAACCAAATTTATATGTGATATCGACAACTAAATTTGTATCGATTTTTGACGTAGGAAAATAAAAAATTCAACTTTACTTTCTTGATTCACCATTGAGATATCTTAACTTTGACCCCTGTGCCACACCCTTTAACCATCCCCAATAGGAACCAAAATTCATATGTGATATTTGTGATCTTGGTATAATAGTTTGAAGAGATAAAACTGGAAATATCCTTTATTCGGTTAATAAAGACCACCCTAATGTATAAACGTTTTTTGCTTATTCAGGCTATATATTTCACTTCTTGTTTTTGTGCGTAGCAGCAACTTCCAGCTGTAATGAATTTATTAGATTAACTGTTGGTGCAACACCAGCTATATAAATTAATGAAATAATTTGGTTACTATTCATATATCTATCTCCAACGCTAGACAGTGTGCGAATATGACAACTATAGTTATAATTCCAAGTATGGAAACAGACATATGTATATCTTGATAAAAGAAGATCATTGATTTTGTAACGCTAAGTAGTAGATTATTATTTAGATAATTTGGATCTGGAAACAGCTGGATTTTGTTTACTCAACAAACATGAAAAAAAAAATTCTTCGGCGAAATATATATCTAGTTCAGGAAGTGATATCCAACATCATTATTGAATTATTTTTAAACCAGATAGTTCTCAAGTTGATCTCCAACACCATTAACATTTTAAAATTTTTATGCAACCTTGGAGAGATTTTGAAAAATGTACAGTTCTCAAATGAATATTCAACAAGTTTCTGCAGTTGATATCCTGCATTGGATATCGAGCTGAGATGAAGTTGAAAAAAATCTCCAAGGTGATACCACCAAAGCCAACAGTTATTTATTATAAGAAATAAACAACTCATTGATAGCAGTAATGAAGCGTAATTTATCAAAAATAAATCACATATATTTTATTTTATTTTCGTGAAAATACTGCAGTATTGGAATCTTACACTTGAGTTCGGTCAAAGAACCACAACTTGGAACTACCATTTTTTCAACTTAAGTAATAGCATTTCTTGTTTTATAAAAATTATCTCCCTTGCTGACTACTCTATGACTCCCGAGTTGAGCGACTGTTTCGAAACAACTCTTGAGAATTAAGAAGTATGCCTAGTTATCAACATGAGCTCTAATTGTAATCGAGCCCAAATAGTTGTTGGGTATATTCGACGCAATTTCGAACGAACGCAAATAACCGATAGGTCAACTAGGGTTTAAAACTGCCGATTGGCCCCTTAAGCTAAGCTTAGACTGAAAGAAAAAGACTGGTAAAATCAACCGAAATACGGGTCAATTCAACCGAAATTTCTGTTAATTTTTATCCATCGCAATAAGATGTTGACTCAACTGGGCACAAATCGTTGATACGTAATTGACCGTTTTAGTAGTCAAATGAACAAAAAAAATTTGTTGCAAAAGCTTTGTACGAAAGTATCTATGTTGCCATATACATAAATAAATAAATAAATGTAAGGCGCGATAACGTCTGAAGAGATCTAAGGCCGAGCTTCTCTTCCAATTTGCGTCGTGCTCCTCTTGATTTTCCCTACAAATTGGCCGGACGGAACCTATATGTTTTATGCCGACTCCGAATGGCATCTGCAAGGCAGATGAGTTTTCACTGAGAGCTTTTCGTGGCAGAAATACACTCGGAGTGCTTGCAAAACACTGCCGAGGGGTGACCCCGCTTAGAAAAAATGTCTTCTAATTGAAAAACCTTATTTCTAAAATTTTAATGTTGCTTTGCCCGGGGTGCGAACCCAGGGCATATGGTGTGACAGGCGGAGCACGCTACCATCACACCACGGTGGCACTTACTAACCGAACGTCAATTGGGCTTACATGAAATATGCTGGCACATATTAAACATTATACACTTTATTATTTTTTTTTTTATTAAACGCACTTTCACCAAATTTTACATTTTACATATAATTTATTTAATTTATAGTTTTGAACTTCGCTTTGCAAATAGAAATGAAAATAGTAGTCACAAGACTGATTCTCAATTGTTTCAGTTGCAGCTCAGCTCATTCTCAATTTCTTCCCTCGCATTTAGTTGCCACACTTGATTGTTTCGAACAAAATTTGTGTAAATGTTTGACATAACATTTTAAATAGAGAACTTGTAAGTTATAGAAAAGTAAAGAATCAAATCGCTAGAAGGTAACTCACCACTGGAGTAACTTTACATGTAATTCGGCAAGTTTAATTTTGGTAACACTTTAAGTTGAAACGATTCCAAACAACTCAATCTTTTATGTTGTCGGAAACATCAACATTAAAAAAGGATGAGTGAAAATTCGTCAAAACTTGAACAAAATGTTACTAACTTTGGAAAAATCCTGTTCGTTCAAACACAAATTTTACAACAAGAGGGCTCAATTTTGCATTTCGCTTGGAGGAGAATTTGTAAAATTTTACCCGATAAATAGGTGTCCGGTATCTCATAAGTTTTTGCACAGCAAATTCAAAAACGGGTTTTTCGTTTTGTATTGATAACTGACAAACTTTTTTTTTGTTGTTTTTCCATTTTGTGTGTTCTTTCGATTTGGTGGTATTCTTGTTTTGGTATTTTTTTTTGTAACAAGTGGCACCATCGTCATAAGTACAAAGTAGAGAGCGCAGTGGGCGTAAAATTCTCTTTGAAATTTGCTCATATATTGGCTGTTGATCGCTGTTGAAATGACCAGTGAGATCAGTTGTGTTAACAGAAAAATCTGTTAGATTGACCAGGAATCTGTCAATTTTACAGAATTTTGTTAACTTAAGAACGACAATTTCTCTTCTATTGAAATGACTAAACTAATTTGTTCTTTTGGAACTCGGCCGAATTAACCATAATTCGATCAATTTCATCGAATCTCCGTTAAGTCAAGAACAACAGAAGCGATGTTGGTTTTACTAGCACCATTTCTTTCAGTATAAAAATCAGTTAGGGTAGACTGAAAAACTATAGAAAAAGTTTAAGCGTAGTTTAACTGACAAACTGAGTTGAACTTGTTCTGAAAAACCGGGCCTTAGATAATTTTTAGGAGACCCATCTAGCGGCAGTTATTGAAGACTCGCGGCAGTGGTAAATAACCCGCTACAAAATAGGTTGTGCTTAATAGCGGAGCCACGCACTCCTGTTGGTCATAGTGTATAACCTTTAGCGAATTCGGTTGCGATGAATAGTGGACTCACAAACTTTTCGGTCATAGGAGTGGTGAATAGTGTAGAGATAAAATGAGAGACACATTTAAGTTGCAACTAAGTATAGTGCAAACTAAATTAAGCAGTACTAATTTTCTGCGCAACAAATTCAAAAGTGTAGATAAAATTACACACATAGCAGTTCATATAATAGGGGGCTCATTAAAGCATATAAATTTATAAGGTGTAAACTTATATCCATTTACACACGCTGTTATATGAACGCACCTAGTAATATTCTTGATAAACTTAATTGTCGATCAGCTGTATTATTGCCAACAAAATTTTTGATTGTTATACAAATTAAAAAATGCCAATATTAAGAGAAAAATCAAAACTAAAACATCTTTACTAAGAAATTCTCGTAAATGACTTGCTGATGTCTGAGATTTCTGATGAAAAGGACGGAAATTATGTTTGCAAGGTTGCATTCCTTTGAGTTTACCGCGTTTACACCATGAAATATGAGCGTAAATTTATACAAATTGTGTAAATGAATTTCTATACAAAATTTGACAGTTCGTTTACGCACTAGATTAATTTATACGTTTACACACTTTGTAAGGCATTTATAAGGTTAAATGAGTCCCCCTAATGTTTAAGTGCAAAAAAACACAGCTGTTATGTATATATGTAGTATCCTACCATTGTAAGAGTAATGTAAATTGTACTTGGATTTTTAAACGTTTTTAAATAAAATAAATACATTTTTTATAAAATCAAATCAGCATATATATGATTAATATATCAGTTTACGAAATCTTTATATATCTCTATTTGTTTTACTTTTATTTCTTTCTAGGTACGTACTCATTAACATAAATACTGCAGATTATTTGGCAATACGAATAGATTAATAAAAGGAATTAAAAAAAATAAAATCTGAAGCCGATGGCAGGTAACAAATTCATTGGGAATAACGTATATTTGTATTTAAAAACGCTCGTCGAAAAATTGCTTAAGAATATAGCTCAATTACAGAATTACTTAAGTCAATATTTTAAAAGCTATGAATTTTTGTTTGTTTTTTGAAAATGTCGAAAATTTGTGCTTATCCAATGCAACAGGTGACCTCAGACGAGAGCAGCCCCCGTTCCCATACTAGCGCCATAAAAAGTGCACCATTAGCCATGCCTGACATGGGTTAAAGCCACACTACACCCTTATAAAAATATGTAGGAGTGATTTTTTATTGGAAACTACCAGCCACGTACATAGTTCAAAAATAAATAATATTTAAGGATTTTGCATGCTTGAGTTGTGAAATGTATAAAATACAACAAAAAGTAATACAAATATTGCAAACTACAAATGTGCATGTGGGGCATTCCATGATTGATACGGAATAAAGCTTACGAATTTTGTTTTTTTATCTTTCTTTGTTTTAACTATTGAATTCGTTAAGTTTTGGGAAAAAGTGCGGAATTTTGTGTTTTTTCTTCTCCTAAATGTGGGCGGCCCATTTTCCAAAATTTTACAAAATTTATATTTCTTGTTTGAAAAATCATATTACTTGAGCTTTCTTTGGTATTGAATTAGAGCATATTTTCCATTTTTCGAAATTTCGAAATCGATTTTGTTAAAAGTGGGCGAGATCACTGGCTGGCAAAAATCGACGAATATTTTTCTTTTCCATATTGCAAATTCAATTTTTAAATAGCCCCAAATATTTTCTAACAAAAATAATGATACAAATTTCTAAAAAAAAAAAAATATTTTCTAACAAAATTAGGGAGGCTCGAAATTCATTTCAGACCTATGGTCCCATGGAGAATATTACTCAGTGTGACCCGTGACCCATAGATTCAGAAACTAGATGGGCACCTGAAGTCTTTTTTCCCAAAAAATTTGAAACGCCCTAGTAAGTACGTAGATAAAAGCGGAGACAGCATCCATGCCAAATTTCAAAATGATATCCTCAATGGGTTGAAGTTGAAGAAAGTTGAAATTCCTTCTTCTGAATGTAGGCGGTGTCACGCCCATTTTAAGCAATTTACCAAATTTCTGTATCTCGCAATAAAGGCCACTCAGTTTCGTTACTTTACCCGTCTTTGGCAAAAAGTAATCGCATATTTTCCGTAATTTAAAATTTTCGGTAACAAGAAATTGGGCATGGTTATCGTTCGATGTCGCCATTTTCCTTACAAATTTTTACTAGGTCCAGATAATCCAGCAAATTATTTAAGGATAGATAGATAGGATTTTTAGTCAAGTTATCCTGTTAAGGGGTGGACGGACATGGCTCAATGAAATGTTTTTTTTTATACTTTTGGGGAAAATGTAAACAACGTAACATCAGGACGGATAAGGCGACAGCTGTTTCGATTATGCCAGGTAGACCTCCTCAAAGCTTTTTCTGCCGGGAGTGGGATTCGAACCGACACTACTACGATGGTTGAAGTGTTACAAACGCATTCAGCCTTGTCATGCCTTAGTTGTTGTAAACTTATCCCAATTCCAATTTTTTTCGATGCTGATTATTTTGATATAAAGAAGCTTATGACCTTATCTACTGCGTCCGACATATTGTGGAGTTGGTCTAATTTACCAAAGGCATTCTAATAAAGAGACATTTCACGGAGAAGAAGTTTTCTAAAACAGGTTCGTCCCTCGGCAGTGATTTGCCAAGCCTTCGAAAGCATATTTACCACCAAAATTTTCTCAACAAAATTCATTTGCCTTTGCAGATGCGATAGAGTTGAGACCAAACGTAAGAACCTCAAGATGCCAGGACTTATGTTATAGAATAACTCCTTCCTCTTTGCAAATATTAGAAATTTTCTAGGACTTTGCTTATTTACTTCTTCAAGACTTAGCAACTCTGTCACCCCTTATAGCTGGTGCCTTGACCTGGTTAGTTCAGAACATGAACAGAGAACGTGCTCAACCGTTTCTTAAAGCAGCTTGCACTCTCTACATCTGCTGTTACTGACGAAGTCTACAACATGTGGGTCCACCAATTTGTAGGAAATATGAAAAAGTGCCACACCAAAAATGTGTAGAGAATCTCTCATTTAATATACAATCATTTACTTTAGTTCTGAAGTATTTAAATTTTAAACTTAAGATTATTATCTAATATATAAAATTCTTCTGTCACGGTTTTAGAGGCTGAACTCCTCCGAAACGGCTGAACCGATTCTCATGAAATTTTGTGAGCATATTGGGTAGGTCTAAGAATCGGCCAACGTCTGCCTTTTTTTTCGCTACGTGTCTGGGTCTTGAGATCAAAACGTGGACCGGGGTACCCCTAGAATATGTTTATAAAATATGGATATCAAATGAAAGCTGTTGATGAGTGCTATAGTACAGGATAATTTTCATACAACTGGGAGGATAGGGTCTCGAGATATAGCCCAAAACGTGGACCCGGATACACCTAGAATGTGTTTTTACATTATGGGTATCAAATTGAAACTGTTGATGTATGCTTTAGTACAGAGTAAGTTTTACACCGCTGAGTGACTAGGGTCTCGAAATATAGGCCAAAACGTGGACCCGGATACCCCTAGAATGTGTTTATACAATATGGATGTCAAATAAAAGCTGTTGATGAGTGCTATAGTACAGGATAATTTTCATACAACTGGGAGGCTAGGGTCTCGAGATATAGCCCAAAACGTGGACCCGTGTACCCCTAGAATGTGTTTATACAATATGAATATCATATGAAAGCTGTTGATAAGTTCTATAGTATAGGATAATTTTCATACAACTGAGAGGCTAGGGTCTCGAGATGCAGCCCAAAACGTGGACCCGGGTACCACTAGAATGTGTTTATACAATACGGATATCAAATGAAAGCTGTTGATGAGTGCTATAGTACAGGATAATTTTCATACAACTGGGAGGATAGGGTCTCGAGATATAGCCCAAAACGTGGACCCGGATACACCTAGAATGTGTTTTTACATTATGGGTATCAAATTGAAACTGTTGATGTATGCTTTAGTACAGAGTAAGTTTTACACCGCTGAGTGACTAGGGTCTCGAAATATAGGCCAAAACATGGACCCGGATACCGCTAGAAGTGTGTGTATTATGGATATCAAATGAAAGCTGTTGCTGAGAACTGTGAAGTTCATTGTGATATTCGATTTAGTCGCATAAACCTGGCAAAACTGATAAATATGCATGCGAAGTCGAGAAAAGACATGAATTAATAATACCCACATACTTATTTGCATACGTCCTATTCGATTTGCCTGAAATTTCGTATATAAATTTGCCCATATTAGTATTTACGATGCATTTTGGCGGGAAGTATAATAGAGACGGACTGGGACTGGGATTAGGACTAGGACTGGAACTGAGACTGAGACTGGGAGTGGGACTGGGACTGAGACTTGGAATGGGACTGGAACAAAATACATACCACCCCCTGGGACTGGCAGTAAGAGATGGAGAAGAAGGAGAAAAACTTGAGAGAAGAGAAAAGAGAGACGGAGATTGAGAAAGAGATAGAATGAGACGAAGATGGCGATGAATCGAAAAAGACGGAGGGAGGAGTGAATAAAGAGATAAGTGTAGAGGGGTAGAGCAGAGTTAGACGGAAAAAGCTTTTAAAATGTATGCAGATAGGCCGAATTCGTATCTCAAGCAAGTATTGGTAAGTTAGCAGCCAATACCCTAATATTATATTAGATCAGTGTCCTCTTACCATTGATACGCGTCACAGTTCATGACTGAGACAATTTAGCGTAGGCTGACTTGTAGATTTTCAATCACATATACATCAGTTTACAGTATACAGTTACAAGGTCTCGCCTGTTTAATTGCTGTCCGGATATGAGAAATGGTACTCCAATAGTACTAGGCTGGCTACGATGTTCGTCAACTGGCCTCTATCGGCATGGATAACAAAATTGGTATCCGAATTGATTTGGGTAATACTATTTACACATACCTTTCGTATTCCCACAACATGTCCTGCAATTGTCTTGTTAATGAACCGTCTAAAGATAGCCCACATCGCGTAGAGGACTGCTTTTTGGATTAAAATAATTAAATATAAACTCCGTTAACCTCCGAAGAAATTTTAGGGCAAGCTTCTCTTCCAGCTGGCGTTGTGCTCCTTTTAATTTTTCAAGATTTTCTATACCTACTCCGAACAGCATCTGCAAGGCAGATAAGTTTTCACTGAGTAGTTTTTCATGGCAGAAATACACTCGGAGTGCATGCTAAATTACTGCCGAGGGGCGACCCCACTTAGAGAAACTTTCTTCTAATTGAAAAAACTGATTTCCCAAATTTTGATTTTGCTTTGCCCGGGCGTGAACTCAGGATGTACAATATGGATGGCGTATCACACTACCCCCACACCACGGCGACCGCCTTTTGGATTAGCAATAAAATAAATCTGCAATGAGATTGGTTAGATTGGTTACTTTGGCTGAAGAGTAGAAACACTAAAAAACATATGATGCACGTGCTCACACACGACACATCAATTCATTAGCCGAATACACCAAGGCCAGTTGATTTACGACTCACACTCTTTACTGCTACGGCACTGAACTTTCGTCCATTCGTAGCAATGCTGTACGAAGTGTAAACTCGCTGTACATTAGAGTGCAATATATTTTAATATTATTTCCGTGAAAACAAATCAGCAGTCAATTGGTACAACGTCCAAAGTTGACATTTTCTATGGAATCCTGTACGTACCGGATTATGTTTACATCATGAGTTGCTTATATGTAGCTTTGTACTTATATATCTTTGTTGAATTGTGGCTACAATTCTAAAGAATATTTTTTATTTTTATTTTTTACATACATACATATATGAATTGACTTTTATTGATTCACCTTTTATTTGAATGATTGCGTGAAAAAAAAGAAAAATTTGTGCAATTTCTTTTATATGTAAAAATGTGAAAAGTTATGTTGCAAAGTTATTGGCATTTAAATTTTATATGTCAATAAGTAGCATTTTACAATTTCCCATCAAACTCAATGAATAGCCACAGCACAATGTGCTGTTGTTGTTTTTATAAATGTATATAAAGCATTTTTTATTCAGCGCTGATATGTGAATGTTAATAAAATTGTATGAAGTTTAGGCTGAATAAGAAACAAATTAAGTTTTGAGGTGAAAACAGTGATCTGGCGCTTTTCTTAATCTCGTAGAGGCTTTCGACAATAAGTCGCACGAAAGCGTCAATATGACACTGCAGAGAAGAGGAGTCCTGGGGCTATCCATAGATGAGTAAACCTACTACTTTGCATGATACTTGTTGAAGCCCAGCGGGGAACAGCGCAATTTAGGTCAATACCACGAAGGGGTGCTCACACGGAGGTGCCTTGTCACCCTTTCTGTTTCGAGCCTAGTAGTGGTTGAGCTCCTGCAAAGTGTGTCAAACAAGGGTATCAGATAACCAAGGTTCTGCAAGTGGTAAATTCGAAAGCATGCTTTGTGATATCACACAAAGAGCATTAAAGCTAACAAAGATATGGAGCGCCAGTGTGGGACTGAACATGAATCCCCCAAAGACTTCTATCATCCCTTTTACTAGAAGTAGAGTACTATCAGCCCTAAAAACAATAACAATAGAATATTGAACCGAAGTACGGTACACCAAGTGTCACTTTAGAAGCAACACTTCGATTCACTGTCAACTAGGGCCACGAAGTCCATAATGGTATGCAAACCTCTAGTTGACAAATCGTGGGGCTGTAGCCCTCATAACCTGAGAAGGATCTTAACTATGATAGTAAGACCCATCAATACATATGGTTTGATACAGAAAAACTCGATTGACAACAAGCGCTGACAGAACTCCAAAGAATGTTGGTAGAGGCTATCCTCGACTTTACCCCGGTACACATGGTGATATGAGATAGCATTGGGAACAAGATAACGAAGAATGCAGCCAGATTAGAGAGTATCCAGCGCATTCACAGGATCGTATGGTACACAGCTGGCTCGAAATATCCGCAAGAGTTTGTCTCTTTGGAGCCAGAGCCAGAATATCAGTTCCTCTGGAAGAATACCAGAGCATATTTTAAGCCAAAGTATGCGCCATAAGTTAGACATTCAAGCCAAAGTCATGGTAAATTGCGTGGTCTTGGAGTGCGTGGAAAAACTAAACCAACTAGCAACGCACAACGTAGTACTGCTGGACTAGATCCCAGGCCACAGGGAAGTGCAGAGTAATGAGCGGGCGAACAACCTGTATAGAAAGGCAGCGACTGCGACACCCATTGCTCCTGAGCCGCTTCTGCCAGTTGGTGCTGAGAAAATTTGGGGGCATTAATTGTTGGATGCGAGGAAGAAGAGAAAAAGTACTATCGCCAATTTAAACTACTGTTAGGAGGATGTAGAACAAATCGCTATAAGGTAAACATAGCTCTTTCAAAAATTAACCTAAGATTTCTAAAAGCAAACAAATGTGGCATAAAATCGAGTGAGTGCCAGTTCTATAATCGTTCGGCGGAGACGATGGAATGTATTGTCTTCGAATGTGACGCAAGTATCTGAGCTAACAATCCATTCATGAGTGACCATTTCGTTGGAAATCACAGTGTTAAAGATTTTAGTTGAAAGTTCTGCGAGCGTTCAAAATTACAACAGATGGGAGGTAGTCATTAAACCTGTAGTGCAAAACAATCTGCTTTACATGACTGTCTTCCACTTTCTCTGCAGACCAAGCATGGTTTAAATGTGAATTCAAGGTCACCAAGAACTTTAGGAACTTTTTCTTTTAGCTGAATATGTTTTAGAGTCGTTTTTCCATGCAAACTTTGAAGCTTATCCGTCCGTCGCAAACATTTCTGCCTTATTGAAAAGTCAACTAAGAGAAATCATACCAATCAGAGACATGCTAACAATCATTTGTAATTTTTTCAATACAAATTTACATTAGGGTGTCTCAACTAAAACTACGGCAGCGCTCGAAAAGGTCGTAGCGTACCGTAAGACGTTGAAGAAAAATAAAAGTAAGTCAATTCCGCATGAGTTCTGCTAAAATTCTGTAACTGAAACTTGGAACTTGAAAACAAATAAGGCTACTCATTCCTTCTCACGATTTTCTCGGTACCATGGAAACATTGGACAGGAACAATATTTTATAAGAGTATGCGACAGAGTAGATGAAAATAAAAAAGCTGATGAGCTAGCGTAACACAGTGCATCGCTCAAAGCCTAAATCGTAGACGACCCAATCAGATTGGGAGACATTAAAAGAAGGCGAGAGTTGCACATGACCGACCAAGCAGGAAAAACATGGAATCAAGACTTTCAACCTAACTAAACTTCATTTGATTTGAGAAAATTTTCTTTAGATTTGGAAAAAAAATTCTTTGATTTGAAAAAAAGTTTTAGTTGATTAAAAAACTTTATTTGATCTGAAAAAAAATTCATTAAATTTTTGATTTTAAAATGTGAAATATGAAAAAATTTAATTTTACATGAAAAATATTTTTTTTTTTATTAAAAAAATTTCATTTTATCTGAAAAAAAAAAAAAAAATTTCATTACATTTGATTTTTGATTTAAAAAATTTAATTTCACCTGAAAAATGTTTTATTTGAAAAATTTTATTTGATCTGAAAAAAATAAATTTAACTAGATTTGCTTTTACAAAAGAAAAAATTGTCATTTGATTTGAAAAAATTTTATTTCACATGAAAAATGTTTCATTTGATTTCAAAAAAGCTTCATTTGATTTGAAAAGTCTCATTTTTTGCGAAAAACGTTTTTGTTTTTATTAAAAATATTTTATTTTATCTAAAAAAAAATTCATTACATATGATTTTTGATTTTAAAAAAGTTGTATTTGATTTGAAAAAAGTTTCATTTCACCTGAAAAAATTTTATTTGATTTGAAAAAAGTTTCATTTCACCTGAAAAAAGTTTAACTAGATTTGAAAAAAGTTAGATTTGAATTGAAAAAAGTTTCATTTGAATTGAAAATAGTTCAATTTATTTAAAATAAATTTCATTTGATTTTAAAAAGTTTCATTTGATTCGAAAAAAGTTTCATATGTTTTGAAAAAAGTTTCATTTGTTTTAATAAAAGTTTCATTTCACTTTAAAAAAGTTGCATATGATTTGAAAAAAATTTCATTTGATTTGAAAAAAGTTGTATTTGACTTAAAATTAGTCTCATTTGATTTGAATTAAGAAAAATTTTAGTGGATTTAAAAAATTTTTAAAAGTTTTGTGTGACCTGAAAATGCTTTAGAAGTTGTGGCATTCTAATGCTCATGTTCACTTATCTAGCAAGAGGTTACAGGAACAGTTAGGAAGTCTACACCATTTGTATATATTGTATAATATATACATACAAACATATATATACCTGAACGAATAATTGAATTTGGAAATTGGAAAAAGTAATAAAATTCCAAAAAAAAAGCAATTCCAACGAGAGCTAAGGCTTAGAACGATTTTTTCTCCGAGTGTAGATGCTTACGTTGAAGTATGTTATATGTATGAAGTTGCGATGGTTCGTATATATAAAATTAATTCCATACGACCTATTGTTCGAACAAGAAATTGATCCTATTAGCTTCCTTATATATGTAAATAGCTAGAACAGCGAAACTTTGTGTGAGAATTACAAATCAATTATGTCTGATTTATCAAAAATATTACTTATGTCTGTTCTCTAAGCATATATATATATATTTATATATGTATATTTATATATGTTCACATTTGATCAGATTATTTTTCAGCATCATTCATAAGTATGGCGTCCTTACTTGGCTCTAATTGAAACTACTTTTTTAAATGTTTGATGTTGCCTTCGCGGGGGCTTGAAGCCAGAACCTTCGGTGTGCTAGACGGAACACGCTGCTACCATACCACGACTCCCATTTCGTTATAGACTGAAATTTAGGGCCCATTGGCAAACATATACAATATCTATGCATAGTGTAATTATGAGTATCTGAAAGGTTTTGTTTCATAAGCCAACCATGAATTCAATGATTCCTTCAGTCCACTTAGGCTACTTAAAAAAAAACCATGTGCCAAGTTGTATTATATATTAATAATTTTACATGAATAATTCAATGTCAAGCGCATTGGTGCGTGAAACTTTAACATTGCTATTTTGCTCCATCAGTAAAAGAAATAAAAAAAAAAAACAAAAGAAATACAATTCTTCATTCCTTTTTCTCGGCAATTTTTTTTTTATGTATGTTTGTTTAATGGTGTGTTCAGTTTATACTTATATTTAAGGATTCAAGAGCTTAACACCGGCTTATAATAATTGAATTTCAATTATTATGTTTTCTAAGAGAAACTGAAAAGAAAGAAACATTTACTGGCATATTGCGATGGAACCATTTCGAAAACCGCCAACGTAATCATCATCAGGCAATTTTGTAATGTTATCAAAGGTTTCACCGGGATTCCAACCGTGAATCACATGGTGAAACTGCAGTTGCCTTTAACCACTAGGCTATCCTGCTGGTATTTGTTTTCATGCTTAATTCAGTTTTTCTCATTTCTACACTAACAACACAATTGAGATATTTTGTCTCTATATTAATTTGTGCGCCATGTAGATTTGTTTTTGTAAAGTTCTTCTTCGTTGCGAATGAGAAGCTTTGTAAACTCGGGCTCAGTTTTACATATTTATGTATGTTTGTATAATGGTGTGCTCCGCTTACACTTATATACTTTTCAGTTTCTCTTAGAAAACATAATAATTGAAATTCAATTATTATAAGCCGGTGTTAAGCTCATGAATTCTTAAAAATTATTTTTTTCTTATGAATATGCTACATATGTATGTATTTATGTTTTGAGTACAAGAAAATAAAACACGTGTGGGCATTTGGGATACAGACGAATGTTCAAAATATTTCGAATGAGTTTAGTACTCAAATCAGTGTCATCTTCTTGCTGACCCTATTCAGCCTATAAAACATAGCTCAAGTACAGTTGCAAGCTTGGTGTCTTACGACCAAACTATCAAACGCTATCAGCAATCATGATTTATGCTATAAATTAACAACGTCTTTTTGCACGCGCGAAATATTTCTAATTTACCAGTTCCTGATTTTGGGAAGCGCTTACTAAAAATTAAAATTAGAAGGTAGAGATAACATCCCAACATAAGGTTATCTTTAGTTTTATTAACTATTATTGCGGCCACAAGCTTTCTGCGAAATTGTCCGGTCAGTTAAGACCTCACATACACTGAATGTGTCCATAGTTTTACCAGACTTTGTTCGACGAACAGACGTAAAAAACCCAATAATGCGCGTATGTTATAGAATAACTCCGTTCTTTTGGCAAATACTAGAAGTTTTATAGTACGTCGCTTATTGCTGCCTCGAAATCTGGCAACTCTGCCGCTCCTAGTACATAGCTGCAGGATTAATCTCGCAAGCGCAGGCCACAGACATAGAACGTGCTCAACCGTTTTTTCCAGCAGCTTGCACTTCACTTCTGCTGTTACTGAGGAGGCCTAACTGATAAGCATGTCACACCATAAAACAATCTACAGTTAGTATGACCATCGTGGGCCTTAAGTCTTGCCTCTTTAGAGATATGAGCAACTTTGTGAGTTTATTCTAGTAGGAGTTGCTCATTATCTTAGAAATTTTGCAGCACTGTGCATCTACCTACGCCTTTCCATCTTCATGGATCAACTGCTGTCTTCTTTTGATTACTCCCAAACGGATTAGGATACCTACCATCGATTCATAGAGTGCTGCACCCTCCTTTGCCAACTCATCGGCCTTTTCGTTACGCTCTATCGCATTATGATCGGTAACGCCATATAGATGTATGATACGGCTTGAGCGAAGTCTCTCAAAGGCTTCTATGTATTCCAGTGCACTTTCCTGATGAAGCATTGTTTGAGATTATTGTCTTGATCGCCGCCTGACTATCAATATATTTATTGACGCGACTGCGGCTTAAGCACGCATTCTCCAGAATTTATGCTGCTTTCTTCACGGCTGTTGTTGCCTGAACGATACTGCAGTGATCTGGAAGCCTGTAGGATCTACTTATTTCTAGCTCGAAACTTGATTTTATGGTAACAAGTAGAAATTAATTAGTCCACTAGCAATTTTTAAAAATCGTCTTCTATGTCATATTTGAGCTATCTTAAGACACACAACAAAATGTTTGTTGGGAAAATATGCAGACCATTTTTTTTGAAAATCGCAAACCCAACACAAAAAAAAAATTGTTTGTATATTTCACCACATCCACATTAGAGATATACGCCGCCGATTTTTGTCGTTTTTTGCACTTCGCCGCCGAATGTCAAAAATATCGGCCCGGCGGCGTCCGGCGCGTTACTACATTTTCTGCTCGTTTAAGACTGTGTAGGCAAGTTATTGTTCATGTCGAAAATTGGTCGGATATGATCGAAAGTGATATCAACGGATGCGCATCATTGCCAGTTAAAAGAAACTAATTGCGAAATTTAACCCTTTCTAACTGCTCAAAAGTTATTAAAAAAATAACAAAAAAAAATTTTAGTTAAACGGTTTTATTGAAAACAATACTTACATTAAGTAATAATAATACTTGAAAATAATTAGGTAGGTCCTAGGTACTAGTCGTCACATCCCTCATCAATCTAGGGTGTTGATCAGACATTTAAATAAAAGCGTTGGGCGCTTGAAATTTCTAAAAATGTGAGGCGTAGTATAACCTTATTGAGGTTCAGTTGGTCTTATTTATGATTATAAATAGAAATTTGACGCGTCCAACGCTTTTATTTAATTGCCTTATCAACGCCCTAGATTGATAAGGAGTGTGATGACTAGTACCAAGGGCCTACCTAATTATTTTTTAGCTTTAAGTATTATTATTACTTCATGTAAGTATTGCTTTCAATAAAACGGTTGAACTTAATTTTTTTTTTTAAATTATTTTATTTTCAAGTTTAGAGACTTTCTTTAATTGCCTATTATTTCTCATTCTATTTAGTTCATTTAGTGATTCATTACTACAAGGACTCTTTCCTGACAATTTGTTACAATCTCAGTCCTCAATACATAATCCTTCCAAAGACTTTACTCGACTCTGCGCCACGAATGCTTGTTCCTCCTCGAACTCCAAAATATTTTGATGTCACTTCTACTGGACTGTACGTAATATTTTTTCCAAATATGAGCCAAATCGCACAACATAGCTCGCTTTTTATTCATCGGACCACAAATATGTTTTTTTTTAAATATCTGGATCCTTGCGCCACCTAGCGGTAATTTTTTTCATAGGTCGCTTTCTATTCTTGTATGTATTATGCGTTCCAGATATGAACCACATCGGACCACAAATACGATTTTTTTAAATATTTCGATACATGCGCCACCTATCGGAGTTTTTTCTTCATATTGTAACGAATTTACTTGCAAATCCTCTTATTTGCCCTTTTGCTAGGATCGTATCGCTAAACTGTTGAATAAATAACTCCAATATTGAATAATGGAAAAATGACCTTTATTAAAGTACTCCACAATAACACTTATACTTTGCAACGAATAGCTTGCTTGATAACCAACTGATTGATAGCTCAAATGAAACTGATTTTCAAAATAATAGTGCTATTGCTCGCTAGATATCGTCTTACTCGTAACTGCTTGACATTTCAAATCAAACTGAATTACTTCTTACTCGCTGGCGCCGCTTTTATAGTTTACGCTGCATACTTCTAGGCTCTTCGATTTCCAGAACTTACTAGTTGTTTCGGCTACAAAATCGCCAGCCACAACTACGTGCACAAATTATTGCTCACTCTTGTGACAACTCAGATAAGGTATATGCATGTGTTTGTAGTTTACAGTCTCCCGCACACACATAAGCGTATAAGTAAATTCATCGGTGTGTGACATCTCATCTCTTGCTGCCTTGTATATAAATGTTGCTCGTCGGAATGTGTACATATGTGTAGACGCAATTATTTATTCGTTTATGTAGATACATAATGATTGAATTATTGATGTGCATTCACGTCACTGCTTAGATCGGCTTAGAGCTGGCAGCACTCCTTAGTTTTGCTAATATTCGTAACACTGCCCTCCACCTAAGTCTGATCGTCCCGATCAGACAAATCTCTCGATCTAAACGCTGCTAGCATCACCAAATGTACCACTCTTCTACTCCGTGGTTTCTCAATGCTTTGTATGCGGTAGATGGTATCACTGAGCTTCTTCACAATCTTGTACGGGCCTTCCCAACTGCACCGAAATTTGGATGGAACAACTTTCCGCCGGTGAGGGTTGTATAACAGTACCAAATCTCCCGCCAAGAAACTTTTCGAATTATTGTTCTCATGGTACCTGTGTTTCATCGTACCACTCAATACCCTGGTTCGTTCCTTTACACTCTGTTGTTTGGCCGATGAACTATTTCGTAGAGCTTGCGCTGGACGGATATGCTTTGCATAATCGGTATCGTTCCCACGTTTCCCCACAGTAGTGCGCTCTGGATTGAAACTACCCTCGCATTCCTTCTCGAAAATTCGTTGCTTCATTTTCCTGCGTCTTTTAGGTTTTGTCAATGCCAGTGTTTCTCTCGCAGGTACTTTTGATTTTGATTTATTTGGCCCATTCGATCTATCAACCTTTGCCTTCGACTTTCGTGGTCTTTGTCGAGTCTTTTCCACCAGTACCCGATTACTGCTGAACCCTTTTTCCAAACTACAGTTAAGTGGTATGTCCTGGTTCTTATAGCGCATAATTTTTCTCCGCATATCGATCCTGATGTCATGGTCAACCAAGAAGTCCACTCCCAATATGACTTCATCAACGATCTCCGCCACAACGATTTTGTGTAGAACCATGACCTTCCCAATTAGGACTTCACATATTACTTCTCCCTGAACTTGGTTATATTCGCCTGTGACCGTACGCAACCTCGCTCCAGGTAATGACTTTATTCCCCTGTAGACCAAATCAGATCGAATCAAGGAATGAGATGCCCCCGTATCTACAGTCAGTACACGCTCTTTACCATCCACATTCCCTCTGATGGTAAGACTGCTTGATTTCCTTCCAATCTGCGACACAGATATCACAGGACATTCAACAGCCGGGGCAAGTTTTCGTTCTTTACTTTCGACACGCTCTTGCTCATTTCCGCCAGCTTTGCGTTTACAGCCACCCACATTGTTGGAACTATTAGGACCAAGATCGCAATGACGTGCAATGTGACCTGGGTTGCCGCACTTGAAACATTTAATAACTCCGGCATTCTTCTGTTGAGATCCCCTTAGTGCTTCCAAAATTGTGTCTACCCACTCCGGCCTTTCTACTTCCACACGATGAGCTTTGTATGCTGGTTTACTCAATAATGACGCCGTTTCCTGAGTCAATGCATGTGATACCGTTTCAGAAAATGTCAGCTTTGGGTTTGCGTATGTAGCTCGCTTCGTTTCCACGTCCCGTATGCCATTTATGAAACTCTGGATTTTTACCCTTTCAGTGTATTCCACGGGTGCGTCCGCATTTGCAAGATGAGCCAATCTTTCAATATCTGAAGCAAACTCCTGCAATGTTTCATTTGCTTTTTGGTAGCGGTTTTGCAACTCAATTTGGAATATCTGTTTCCTATGCTCGCTTCCATAACGTCGTTCTACAGCAGCCATCAATGCTTCATAATTGTTCCGCTCTCCTTCGGGAATCGTCTGTAGAATTTCCGCTGCTGGCCCCTTCAATGCCACGAATAGTGCAGCAACTTTATCTTCCGCATTCCAGTTGTTCACTGCTGCGGTCTTCTCAAACTGTAGCTTAAAGACCTGGAAAGGAACAGAACCGTCAAAGGATGGTGTTTTTACCTTTGTATTGCTTGCTGAAACAGCTGGGCGGTTTAATTGCAACTCTTGTATACGACCTCTCAAAGCATCCACCTCGGCTTCGATTTTTTCCTCAAACTGCGTTATTTTCTCGTCCATACGTGCTTCGAGTGTTGATGATATACGCGCCTCTTGTGCTTCGAGTTGTACTGTTATGCGTGCCTCTTGTGCTTTCAGTTGTGTTTCCATTTTTGATGTAATCTGTGTCGACATTTCTGCCATACGCGTTTCTTGTGCTTCAATCTTCGATGTAATCTGTGTCGACATTTCTGACATACGCGTTTCTTGTGCTTCAATGTTGGATGTTATGCGTGTCTCCTGCGATTCTAGTTGTGATGCCATATATGTCTGCTGTTCTGCCAGTTGAGATGACACTGTCGATGTTTGAGCAGATATTGCAGCTAAAATCATGTTCAAGTCTGTACTGGTAACCGTCTGCGATGTTTCGTTCTTCTCTTCAATTTTTGTTGTCTCCTCGCCATCAAGATGAAAGACATGCTCTTCCACATCAATTCCTTCTGCTTCCATTGCTTCTCGTAGCCGTGCCTGAAGTTCGAGTTTAACGCCGCTTGTATTCAATCCACGGCTCTCCAACTCCTTCTTCAGTTGCGGGATCTTCAATTCACTTAACTTTGCCATGTCCTTGTTGTCCTCTAGAATTTATTCAACAATTCCTCTTCTGACACCAATTGTAACGAATTTACTTGCAAATCCTCTTATTTGCCCTTTTGCTAGGATCGTATCGCTAAACTGTTGAATAAATAACTCCAATATTGAATAATGGAAAAATGACCTTTATTAAAGTACTCCACAATAACACTTATACTTTGCTACTCGCTGGCTTAATAACCAAACTGATTGATAGCTCAAATGAAACTGATTTTCAAAATAATAGTGCTATTGCTCGCTAGATATCGTCTTACTCGTAACTGCTTGACATTTCAAATCAAACTGAATTACTTCTTACTCGCTGGCGCCGCTTTTATAGTTTACGCTGCATACTTCTAGGCTCTTCGATTTCCAGAACTTACTAGTTGTTTCGGCTACAAAATCGCCAGCCACAACTACGTGCACAAATTATTGCTCACTCTCGTGACAACTCAGATAAGGTATATGCATGTGTTTGTAGTTTACAGTCTCCCGCACACACATAAGCGTATAAGTAAATTCATCGGTGTGTGACATCTCATCTCTTGCTGCCTTGTATGTAAATGTTGCTCGTCGGAATGTGTACATATGTGTAGACGCAATTATTTATTCGTTTATGTAGATACATAATGATTGAATTATTGATGTGCATTCACGTCACTGCTTAGATCGGCTTAGAGCTGGCAGCACTCCTTAGTTTTGCTAATATTCGTAACAATATTATTGCATTGTCGTCGGGTTCTGAACTATATTCCAAGTTTCAAGCTTGTAGCTTATCGGGAAGTTACTTAAATTTCAATTACAAACTTCGTGCCGCCCAACCAGCCTGTCAAGTCAACCTAAATAAAACCGTTTACAAAAAGCAAATTACCCAAAAAAGGTGCCGAATTATTTAAAAATTTTATTTTGCGATTGGCTGAAAGAATAAGCGAAATCAGTGATAAAAAATTCTTTAGTAGGCTCTAGGGGCATAAACGCTCCTTTGAAATGATCCTTACCTCATACTTAAGGTGAGGATATATGTAAGAAGGGTTTGAAAAATCACTTGGGTTTACATTCAAACATCTGTTGTTTATTTGCGAAACTATACAATAGCGGCCACCGTGGTGTGATGGTAGCGTGCTCCGCCTATCACACCGTATGCCCTGGGTTCAACTCCCGGCCAAAGCAACATCAAAATTTTAGAAATAAGATTTTTCAATTAGAAGAAAATTTTTCTAAGCGGGGTCGCCCCTCGGCAGTGTTTGGCAAGCACTCCGGGTGTATTTCTGCCATGAAAAGCTCTCAGTGAAAACTCATCTGCTTTGCAGATGCCGTTCGGAGTCGGCATAAAACATGTAGGTCCCGTCCGGCCAATTTGTAGGGAAAATCAAGAGGAGCACGACGCAAATTGGAAGAGAAGCTCGGCCTTAGATCTCTTCGGAGGTTATCGCGCCTTACATTTATTTATTTTTTTATACAATAGCGTCTGAAATGTAAATTTTTATTTTCGCACTTCTTCCTTAACACTCAAGTCTCCCGGTTTGTCATTTCCTAAAGCTGGCGGCCCTATCCAAATCTAGTCCCTTGGAGTGAATCGCATTGATTAAAGCTTATCAACCAAGTTTAAATATCACCTACACGTTACGGCTCCTTTTACAAATGTGAATACGTAGGCACATATAGGTATTTACCAGATGAGGCTTTGTCCTTCGCAAGAACACTCAATGTGGTGAAGCAAAAGCTTTTCCAAGACTGTCGAACTAGTGACCGTGTGTGCTACAGTTAACACCTTTCAACTTAAAATCGGTCAACTTTCATTCTAAAAATCGTTTTGATTTAACGAAGACTATTGAAATCAATGTTGTGAACACAAACGTCTGCAAACTTTGGTCTACATTTAAAAATTTTATCCAGAGTCCTTGTAAAATTTTAATTATGTAGATGCGCCGAGGATTATACCATTTTCACCCATCCAGTTACGAAACGACATCCACTTAGACTGCTTATGATTTCGGGGGCGGCATCCTTGGCCGAATAGTCACTCCCTGTGCTTCTGTGCTGGCATATGGCGTGAGGGTCAGGAGACATAGTAGCGACTAGTGGTCGGGATTGCTACTGTTCGCATATCGCGAATTGTAGCTCTAAAAACAGCCGAAAAAACTGGAGGCGCCCTGTGCCACGAGAGTTATGAGTATAATGGACCATTAATAGCAATCGTAAGTCGCCTTTGTGCGTGACCGCCAAGGAGCCACAAATGATTTAAAGAAATTTTGTTCGCGACGATCATTAGGAGTTAACTCCTGGTGAAACTGCGCTTTGCACGAGATATGCAGACAATAGTGTGACAATTTTATGTATCTCAATTTCTTTTCAGCAGAAGCAGCAGTACCAATTCCAAAGAAGGACAATCCCTCCGCAATGAGGTACTCCTGAAAATGTTTGAACGATCTGCGAGATTTTGAGGCAAAACCCCGGACCTTTCCGAAATGGCCAAAACGTCGATTTCCTTAATTACATACAAACAAAACCTTTCCTAAATATTATTTTTTTAAATAGAAAAATCAAGCTTTTTAAAGTACACACCGGCCTACGCCGGTGGATATAATAGAGCCTACGCCGCCGCCGTCGATAAAGTGATCAACCTCTAATCCACATAGTGGCGTTCAAAAACAACGTGACCCTCATTTTGCGGCTCTTCGGCACCCGTGAAGAATCGTGACGCTTGGTTGCATACGAGATAGAACCTCGAGCCAAAGCCTCGCTTTCATTGTTCATATAAAAGAAGCGCGGCCGAGTTGACAACAACAGAATTAAGAAAGTACAGTTAAGTGAGATATATCGATAATCTTTGAGATTTGTATGTTGATTTGTTAGAATATTAACATTTAGTAGACATTTTTATAAACATTCGAAATGTTTGTTGTTGTTGTTCAAATTAGATGGGTGGACAACGTTTTGTACGACGGTAATTAAAGTCATGACTGAAGGATTATTTTTTTAAGTAACTCAAACTCAGAAAACGCCGCAAAAGTCCTTTAAGGGGAAAACAACTACCACACATAGCAATAAAAAATTAAAATTTTCGATTTTTTTTTAAAGAAACCATGATATTTTTCTTAAAGTTGACATTGCACGGATCAATTTTTCTGAGCAAACTTACGTTCAGCTTGTATATTAATTTTAATTTGCATTTATAAGTTAAACTGGTGACAAGGTCTACTTCGTCCACGTGAGCAGAATCTTGAAGTGGTTAAGTCTTTTAGAACTTTTGCTCATACATTTCGAAGGCACCAGGGTACTGGTTGCTACATGTTGATGCAACATGCTGCTAAAGCCATACGTGCATGCTTGCTGAGCATATTGTTGCGCTAATAACTTTGTCAAAAATGCATCGAAATAAACTTCGTGATTTATATTCAAGAAGTTCCTAGCTTCTGATACAGTTTTTCAATACGATCGTTGTGCAAACTTCTTACTTCTTGGGTTTGAAAGCCACTACCAGACCTATTTTGAAAAACTTTTTTGAAGCATGCAGATGTTTGAAGTTATATGCGATGAAAATTATTTATAGTATCTTTGAGTAAATATTATGCACTATATATTTCAAATATAAATTGATTTACTATTTAGCAATGAAAATTTTTTCCATATATAAAATAAGGTAACTCCCTTTCGGACGGGTAACAGCGCGAACGGGAGATGTAGAGACAGATGTTGAAAAAAAGTAAGGAGAAGAGAGTGGGTGTGGAAAACGAAAAGACAGAATGGGAGGTAGTGGATAAAAAACCACAGAAACGGAGTCGGAGGTAAAATAAGAAAAGAGAAACGGAAGATGAGGAGTGAGCGCAATACTGGATGGTGAAAACTTTCCCCATGTTGTAAAGATTACCCACCTCTTAAGTATTAATAGAATGAGGGTAAAGGTCTCTGAAGTAGGCCGGTTCGCAGGATTTTTATGATTCTTATTGCTTTTCTTGTAAAATCAGCAGCAAACGAAACAGTTCCAGAGAAGATAAGTAGTCGCATAAACCAAGCAAATTAAAAAATAAACAAATGTTAGGCGCTATAACCTCCGAAGAGATATTACGCCAAGCATCTCTTCCAATTTGCGTCGTGCAGATGAGTTTTCACTGAGAGCTTTTCATGGCAGGAATACACACGGAGTGATTGCCGAAGGGCGACCGGGCTTACAACAATTTTTTTCTAATTGAAACAACTTGTTTCTAAAATGTTGATGCTGCTTTGCGCGGGGCGGAGCACGCCACCATGACACCAGAAGGGATAATTTCGGATACTAGTGAAAGTATTGGGCTGCAACTTTCTCAAAACAAAAAAAAAAATGCTTACATTTCCACCTACAAAAGATAGCTATCTAAAATAAGAATTAGCCCATACATTTCGGAAATAATTAAGAATTAAATTTTAAGACTTTTTACACTACGCACGGCATTGCTAGGAACTAACGCAAATTCAGTGCTGTGGCAACAGGAAGTGTGATTTTGTGAGTCCTAAAACAACTGTGCTTCATTTATTCGGCTAACAAATTGATTTGTCGTGTGTGTTGTTTGCGTCTAAAAATATACCATATATTGCGTTCCATGGTTTCAAAAACTAAATGAAATTGCAATTTAATTTAAAAAATTAAGCTGTCTATCTTATTATTAGAGGCTAAGAATATATTCGTTGTATGTTTGCGAATCATTCCACCTGTAGACCTGGTAGCAAAGAACATAGCGTTAACAACTGCAACCAGGCTTGGTTCCTCGGAGCAGCTTGAGCGCCGAGCATACGGACATAGTAGTAAAGCGTCATCAATCACAAGACGAACAGACGACTTGATTCCCTATCTGCGCTTCGAGGGCATCCTAAGGCCACAATAGAGTTGGACGGTTGGCGCAATAGTGCTAAAATGGTGGACGAGGCGATACATGTGTACACAGATGGTTCCAAAGTATTGGAGGGAGTAGGGCCTGTGGTATACTGTGCTGATCTGGAAATAAACAGATCCTACAGGCTGCCGGATTACTGTAGCGTTTTCCAAGCGGAAATAGTAGCCGTAACCAAAGCAGTAGAAACCCTTGAAGAAAATAGCTTAAGCTGCAATCATGTTAACTTTTATAATGACAGTCAAGCAGCAATTAAGGCAATAATCCCGCATAGCACAGTATCTAAATGCGTGTTAGAGTGTAAGCAGTCTCTGGAGAGAATCGGCACAGGGAGAAGCATACATCTCTATTGGGTCCCAGGGCATATGGGAATAGATGGGAATGAAAAAGCGGATGAACTAAATAAGCTAAAAAGGGCGCATCCCTTGAAGCTTGCTCCGTAGACGTCCCAATTAGACTGGGCGAAATTAAGCGAAGGCGAGAGGTGCACATGATTGACCAAGCAGGAAAGGCGTAGGTTCAAGTGCGGGCTGTAAAGTGTCGAAGATTATGTGTACGTCTTACAACCTTAGACTAATAAAGTTGCTTCTATCAATTAAAAGAGAGGACTGTAGACTCATGACGGGTATTCTGACTGGACACTGCCTTCTGGCGTCACATGCCTTTAAATTAGGCTTGGTCAGTGATAGCAGATGTAGGAAGTGCGGGCTGGAGGAGGAAACGATCGAGCACGTTCTGTGCTCGTGCTCTGCGCTTTCCAGGATAAGACTCCAGCTATTAGGAGTGATACAATTGTCAGATCTAGAAGCAGCAAGTGGCTTAAGTCCTAGGAAGCTTCTAGTATTTGCCAAGAGGACGGAGCTATTTTATAACATAGGTCCTGGTTTTTGATAGGGTTTTTCAGTTTAGTTGTTAAAACAAACTTCTGGTAACACTACGGATTTACTCAGTCGATGTGAGGTCCTTATGGACCGGCCAGTTCAACCTGACCTAACCTTGCGAATCATAAGAGGTAATTGAATTTAAAAATGCCTAGCCGCGTTGTGCGCTGAGCCTATGAACCGCCAGGTAGAATAAATTCAACAGAAATTAGAAAAGCATGCCATAAGTTTGGTGCATGGACAGAAGCGCGGGGCTAAGATATTTTCTAAGATCACGTGCAAATCCCACGACGTTTGACTCACAAAGTAGCTAATATCTCTGAAGATACAAGACTTAAGGCTCACAAAGTACATACTAACTGGACTCTGCTTTTTGGCGTCCCTTGCTTATAAGTTAGGCCTCGTCAGTCACAGCAGATGTAGGAAGTGCGAGCTGCAGAAAGGATCGGTTGAGTGCGTTCTGTATTCATGCCCTGCGCTCGCGTAGTCAAGGTTCCAGCTGCTAGCGGTGAAAGAGTTGCAAAATTTCGAGGCAGCAATTTAACTGGTTCCTAACAATTTCTAGTGTTTGCCAAGGGGGCAGTTATTTTATTACGTTACTTCCGATACATAATTGGGAATTTACCATTTGCCCGTGAAACAAATGTTGGTAACAGGTAAAATTTTAAATAATTTCTTTTTTCGATATTAATTATCAAACAAAACTTTTATTAATATATATTTTTGCCGGCTCGAGGTCAATTAAAAAATAAACACAAGTTTTCTTTAAAAATCCGATATATTTCGGTTACTCCGCGGTAACCGTCCTCAGGGATATAAACTGCAAAATCTATACAAACAAATAACATTATATAAACAAAATATTGATGAAACAGTTGACATTATACAAGATAAGTGGACGATTATAAAAGAACACACCAGGATACCAAAGAAAACGTTTATGGATATACTTAAATTTTGCATCGAAGAAAATAGGTACTTCAAATTTAACGACACAATCTACACACAATTAAAAGGAATGCCCATGGGATCACCTGCATCGCCAGTCATTGCTGACATAATTATGGGAGAACTTTTGGAAAAAACAATGACAAAACTAAAACAGAAACCGAGAGTACTTACAAAATATGTTGATGACCTTTTTGCAATCATACAAGAAAACGAGATTCAAAATACGCTGAATACGCTTAATTCCTTTCACAAGAATATCAAGTTTACTGTAGATTTAGAAGACGGGGGCAAATTACCTTATCTGGACTCCATTATAATAAAAGAAGGTAACCAGCTAAAATTACGGTGGTATGAGAAACAAACAGCGTCTGGACGAATCATCAATTTTAACTCTAAACATCCTAAAACGATGATCATGAATACAGCAATGGGCTGTATACGACGCATGTTAAATATATCTGACAAAACTTACCACAAGGAGATTACGGACGAAATAAAATATTTATTAAAACAAAATGACTTCCCAGACAACATTATAAACTCCCTAATTAAAAGATCAAAATACAATATTCAGCATACAATTCAAGACAAACCCAAACTATTCAAATCGGTAACTTACGTACCCCATTTATCTGAACGCTTAATGATGTCAGATTGCTACGACAAAGAGAAAATAAAAATATCTCACAAGCCTACAAGTACCCTTAAAAACATATTTAACAGAACTAAGTCAAAAATACCGGAAATGGACAAAAGTAATGTCATTTATAAAATCCCATGTAATGGAAACCAGAAAGAGCTGTGCAACAAGGTATATGTTGGTACAACCAAATCAAAATTAAAAACGCGATTGGCACAGCACAAATCAGACACCAAACAATGCCAAAATTCTTTTACACATAAAACTGCGCTAATGGCACACTGTGCATCGAGCGGACACTCTCCCAATTTCGCTAAAGCATCCATCTTACAGCAAGAAGCAAATTATTCCAAGCGTTTCTCACTTGAAATCTTACACATTATAAACACTCCGCCAAATATACGACTGAACTACAAGACTGACACGGACAACGTCGCGCATATTTACAGACATTTAATTACAAATAAAGTAGTAACAAACTCCACGCCTAAGCAAGAGGACGTGTTAATTAATGTATGTCATTTGTTGTTACTGTTTCATCAATATTTTGTTTATATAATGTTATTTGTTTGTATAGATTTTGCAGTTTATATCCCTGAGGACGGTTACCGCGGGGTAACCGAAATATATCGGATTTTTAAAGAAAACTTGTGTTTATTTTTTAATTGACCTCGAGCCGGCAAAAATATATATTAAATATGAAAGGTCGCCAAACAATTTACTCTACAAAAACTTTTATTAATTTTTCTTATAACAATTGCTTCCTTAAAAGAAAAAAAAAATCATTCGTTATAACTTTTTAACCAAAACAACTATAGAAGTTAAAAGAACCCAAAGTTTATACAAAAGCTTATACAGCTGTACAAGAGTACATGCAAGATAAATAACTTGAAGCAAATATATAAGAAATGTTTATTCTTATCAGCGCCTCTTTGGTAACGAAAATAATTGCAATCTCTTGTCATTTGTGTGATTAATATGAGTACAGCATCGCACAGAAAAATGGCAGTAGCGATTTTTAAGAAAATTTCAACAATTGAACTCTACTCACTTTTTATTTTTTGACATTTAAAGGAAATACTTCTATGATTTCTTGGGGATAATTTCGACTTTGTTTTCGAGACTGCTTTTTGGATTATATCAAGACTTATTCGACCACGTATTGAGACATGTTAAGATAATTTTGGGAATATTTTGAGGATGGTTTAAGACTATGGCGAAATTGTTTGCGGGATCATTTAGGGATTAATTTACGAGCTATTTCGTGATATTTTCCCGCTATCGTTTTGTGACTTTTTCGAATTTTCTGCAGGATTATTCATATTTACATTCATATGCATTCTCATACTGATCTTCAAATTCATTTCCATATTCATAATCATGGTTGCCGCCGCACAGTGGCATTTTTGCATGATTTAGACGCGAAAAATTAATAACTCACTTAAAAATGAAGATATTTCATTCAAACCAAGTGTATATGTATGCATGCCTTATCCCCCTTCAGTGAAGATAGGCGAATGGTGGGTGGGGGTTTGGTGGTTGTACCCCTTCCCCCTCCCCTCCAAAAATTTTGAATTTATCCCAAACAAAAAATTTCGTATAAACTTATCTTGTTCTTTTATTCACAATTGAAATACCTATATTTAAACTTCTTATCTTCTTCAAACCATGAAGCAAACTTTCCAAGAAAATTAACTTTTAATTCGCTTTAATCCACCTCATACAAAGTTTGATAAAAAAATTCGAACTTTACTGCAGCATTCATCATACAATCCCTCGTCTCCATATACTCCCTTGCTAAAACAGTATACACGTGGTCTAAAAGGGCTTTATCATTTTGCTTTTGGCCACGTTGTGCAGCCCACATCTCATACAACTCCCTCTTTGTGATCGTCATTATATCAAAACGGAGACCTACGGGGACGAAGGATCATTTGAGTTATATGCAATAATATTGAGTTTTGTAGAAATTTTAAAATTATTATGGTTCAAACTTTTGACAGGCATTTGTTTTTACGGTTTTATATGTTTTCAGCACAAAAATAATACACATTCAAAAACTCACAATTTCGTAAAAAACCAAGGAACTTTTGAATACTTTAAAAATAATATAAATACGTGTAGATTTTAAATAACCAAAAATATTTAGTTTTTGTTTCACCACAAAGTTTTACTTAATTTTAAACCACGCGTTATTTCACTTCTGTAAATTGTACTACTTAGCGCGTCATCAACAACTCTCAGTTTGACAGCAGATTATTCAATGAAGAACAATGATTATAAGAAATGATGATTACCGTTATATACTGTGGACATTTTGAAAACAGACTGCATTCATATTAAAAAAAAAGTTACTAGAAAATGTTAACTTTTTCCCGTCTAAACCAAGCAAAAATGCCACTGTGCGCCGTGGTGTGATGGTAGCATGCTCCGCCTACCACACCGAAGATCCTGGGCTCACGCCGCGGGAGAAGCAACATCAAAATTTTAGAAACAAGATTTTTCAATTAGACGACAATAATTATTTTTCTAAGCAGGGTCGCTAGTCGTAAGTGTGTTGCAAGCACTCCGAGTGTATTTCTTCCATGAAGTTCTCAGTAATAACTCATCTGCCTTGCAGATGCCGTTCGGAGTCGGCATAAAATAAGTAGGCCCCTCCCGCTAATTTGTAGGAAAATTTAAATGAAGCACGACGCAAATTGGAAGACCAGCTCGGTTATTGCGCCTTACATTTATTTTATTTTTTATTCATATTCATTTTCATATTCATACCCATACTCAAATTCATATTCCTATTAATATTCATATTCATGCTTATATTTATATTCATGGTTATTTGCGAACTATTTCGAGAATATGTTGGTAACATTTTGAAGGAATTTTGGTATGTTTTTGTAACTATTTTATGGTAATTCCTGGGATTTCGAGATTGTTCCTTGGATTATTTTCGACTTATCTCCGGTATATCTTCCAAATTATTTCGATATTCGTCTAAAGATGTCTTACAGCCGCGAGCACGACAAAAACAGTTTTAAATATCAAATTTCGTCAATTTCATTTTTACTTACTATTTTTGGTAGTTTAATTGAATACCGGATTGAGTTCTGTTACTGAAACTATGCAAACCCATCACCAAAGCATTTTCGAAAAAACTCGATGTTCTTAATTTTATATTTCTAAATTTCTGAGAGCATACAGCTCTATCTTTCAGCCTCGCAAAGTACAAATTAAGGGTCCCTAATTTATTTTGAGCAATTTTTGCGAAGGGTGTTCCGATTTTCCTGTATGCGAAGCTTGAAGTTTTTTTCGGATAAAAAAATTTCCAAAAACCGCGAATTTTGAGAGAGCTTTATCTTGGCCTTTTGCATACTAAAATTGATCGGGCTACAAAACTGCATACCTAAAAAAATTCAGAGAACTCCAAAAAAATAAGTTTGAAGTTTTTGTGAAATTTTCTCGAATTTTTTCGTAATTTCGAAATTTAAAAACAAAATGTTACAATTCATTGCCAAAGACCAACGGAGTGATGTTATTTGATATGGTTTGACTTTGTACCCGCATTTAGAAGTAGAAAATTTGAAAATTTCGCAAGCCCAAGTAAATAACAAGTAAAAAAACGAAGAATTTTTTAATAATTTGGGAAAAATTTAAACAACGTGACATCAGGACGGACAAGGCGACAGCTGTTTCGATTATACCTTGTAAATTTCTTCAAAGCCTTTTCTCCCGGGAGTGGGAGTCGAACCCGCACTCCTACGATAGTTGAAATGGTTACAAACGCGTTCAGCTACGTCATGCCTTAGTTGTTGTAAAGTTTTTCCCAATTACCTTCTTTTGCATATTTTAATCTTTTACACATTACAGATTTGCAAGGTATAATCGAAACAGCTGTCGCCTTGTCCATCCGATGTCACGTTGTTTAAATTTTTTCCAAATTATTAAATAAATTACAAAATTAAAAATTGCTTCAAATAAATGTTTTCATACATTTAAAAAAAAAGCAATACGGGCAATCCCCGATTATTAAATCAAAAGAAGAATTTGTTTGACGAAATTTGATAAAATTTTTCCACTGCATTTTTCGTGCTCCCTTCTGTATATAAATGTGTATGTAGATTGAAAACTTTATTTTTGCATATCAATAACGCGCCTGATTACTGATACGAGTACGCTACAGTCTACTACACAAGAGAGATAACAACAGAAAAGTTTTTAGCAAGACAAAGTCATTGAAAGTCCAAACAACAAATTAAATAAAGAAAGAAAAAAAAAAAAACACAAAAATACATGAATTGGAATGACACAAAAACTTTTACTTTATCCAACAACTTTTTTTTATGAAACTTCCAACATTTTGCTCTTTTTGTTTTTGTCCAGGTCCTTATCCCAATAATTACACTTTATTGTATTTCTATTTTCGCTTTACAACTAAAAACCACAATGGGTGATCACAAGTTGGCAGTTTCAGAGGGCGAAAATTTTGTTAACTTTTGAAGTGACAAAGAGAATAAGGGTTTGATGGGAATAGGTTAATAGCGAGTATAACTTTTTGGTTTAGTTGGGTTTTCTGTTATATTTGTCTTCTTTCCAAAAGTGGAAAAGTTTCTTAAACGAATTTTACTTTAGTTTTTTTTTGTGATTATGTTTTTATATATTTGCTTAACTTTTTTGTGTGTTATAAACATTTATTGGGGATGTTGCGGATATTTACGTTGTACAATCTGTGACCGACTTAAAATCCTTGTCAATTTGTATAACTTAATAGAAATAAAATGAGACGAGAGTTGCGTATGATCCAGCAAGTAGGAAAGTCATGGAAAGAAGCACGTGGCTGCGGAATTTCTAAGATCATGTGCAAATCCTATGACTCACATGGTTGCTCATATTTTTAAAGAGAGCATACCTAAGGCTCATGATGGGCATACCAACTGAACAATGCCTTTTGGCGTCACATGCATATAAGTAAGGTATCATCAGTGACAACGGATGTAGGTAATGCAAGGTGCAGTAAGAAACCATTGAACGCGTGTTGTGTTCTCCACGACTTCAAGGCTCCAGCTATTAGGGGCGTCAGAGTTACCAGATATAGCGGCAGTAATTAGGATTGGTTCTGGAAAACTTCTAGTATTTATAAATAGTACGGAATTATGCCATAAAATAGATCGTGATATTAAATTGGGGTTTTCCGCTTGTTCGTCAAACAAATTCGTGTAACACTATTGGCACATTCAGTCAATGTGAGATCTCTACTGAGTGTCTAGTTAAACCTAACCTAACCAATTCGCATTTTCCTGAGTTCAATTTCTTATTAAGCTCGTACTTCCTTGAACAGGTGAAGTAGTTTTGAAAGTCAAAAATCCATGCAACAGATCAACTCGTTATATGCATAAACGAAGGGCAGTTGTTTTACGAGTCACACCATTATATGTCTTCCCCCTTCACAGTTCAGAGTTTTGTGCATTTGGTATTGGAAACGTTGCAATAGAAAATACATGGCGGAACGATACAAGGTGGCAGCATGGTGACATACCTACAAACATAAATATAAGTTCCATGTGCTTTGTTTTTGTAAATTCGATGGACAAATGTCAAAATTGTACTGCGCCGTAAGTTGATGCATCAAATCAAATAAAAAAAGTTTATAATCAGCTGTCCCGTGCTGCCACCTTGTATCGTTCCGCCATAATCAAATATAAGCTACCGATTTTGGACAACTTTTTTAATTTTCAGTTTTTCCTTTGCATAATTTATTTTAGATTGACAGATGCTGATTTGCTAGCCTGTGTTGAAAAAAAAAATATACCACAATTTTTATGTTGCGTATTTGCATTCGCATAGCAAATATATAGAAGAATATTTTGTTGGTGATTTTGTGTAAATATACTACACTAGTTTGCAAATGCAATGTTGCTAGATCATTTGCACAAAATACTGAACTCACCCCATATATATGGAAGAAGATTAAGACATGGGGAGAGATGTTGCCTCGTTAACTGAATCATGCGCTCTGTCGTCCTAATAAAGAATGTGTATATCTGCATTTATTATAATTTTTTTTCGAAAATTAGTCATTTACATGGTGACAGTTTAGCACTTAGGGAGCTAAAAATTTAACATTTCTTTGAATATATCAAAATATCACATCCAAAATTTATTTTTAATAACAAAGCAGCATTTGATGGACAGATACAAGCACGTTATGTTATCTTAGTTCATGATTTCAGGACTTCATTATTCTTATTGCAAATTTGTTTCTGGTTTCGAGTTTACAGTGCAATAAATAAGAAAAACGCTTTCTTTATTTTTCGCCAACGTTTCGACCTTTTATTTTGGTCTTCTTCAGGGCCTAAGGACAAAAAACATAAAACTTAATATATAAGGCCTTGCATTGCAAAAGAGGGTTAATAATTATTAATTACATATACAAACAAAAGTACATATTTAACACAATTATTGAAATCACAGATTCTTACTCAAAATTACTGCGTTCTGCCTTGTCCAGTTGTTTTGCATAAAGAATCTGGCACTAAAACTGCACTGAAACATATGTTGTACACATATTTATGTATTCGATATATACATAGATTGGACGTTGTGAACTTCAAAAATTTCGAATTTGGGGAATTTAATTAAAAACTCGTAAAAACTCGTAATAAAAATATTGCCAGAAGGGACGGGAGTCGAGTTATTTAAAGATCTCTTGAAAATCCCCTAAGAGAATGTTGATTATTGCGATAGAGTTTTAGGTAACTTTTCATTGAAAAGGCATGGTGAAACCTTACACTTAGATCAAGACACCGTGGCATTGAAGCGACAATGCCTTCTTGACCTTTATGGTGATGCTGAATTAGATTCTTGGAGTACGTCATACAAAGTTGTTCCATGATAGGAAAAGTCATGTCAATATTCAAAGAAGGCTGGTTTCTCTGAAGCGGAACGCTGTCCTCGTATATTGAGACCGATAGATTTCCATTGGACAGTCCCCGCCAAAGTATCCCGAAATTCCTACAGCCATCTTCATCCGGTTCAGTTGTAACGATGCGTATGTACATATGTAGGTCGTAGTGTATTACCCAAAAAAAAAAATCTATATATATGTGACCCTATGAAAAGGTGGCTTATGACTCAAAAAAGAAATTTCGAGAAACAGCTGTTAAAGATAAACAATGCATTTCTTCAGTTTCTTAGTAGTTTCCTTTTTTTTTAGTCATAAGCCACATTTTCATAGGCCGGGTCACATATATCCTAGGACATATTTTCCGCTGCGTTTTGATTGATTTATATAAAGGAAGTGTTAACACTTTCGTTTGCTTAAATAATTTTGCGTCAATCGACACTGCTCCTTTAAGTTTGGTCTTGCTAACTATTTGTAAGTTTGCGCGAACATATGTAAATACATATATAATTTTGTTTATAGTAAAGGATATACATAAGTGGAGTTCATAAATTCTTTGAGTTGATGGCTTTTTAAAACCAAACGTAGGTATGTATATATGTACTTTAATCAACATACATATTTGAATTTAGTTGTAGTGGTTGTAGTCGTTCATGTAACACATATTTGATATTGGAGTATAAACTTCTGCGGGGTTCCACTTCACTGGGCTTTGCTTAGCCGAGTTGCCGCAAAACTTTCGTACATTATAATGTTTTTATTAGAATTTCAGCTTTCTCTTTATCAGCAGTCAAAGCCTAGATGTTTACTTCCGTCTTTTTTCATATTTCTAATTTCCATTTATCTTGTTTGTTCAGCAGCTAATATAGCAAAATATTTACCTGCAAGAGTATGTATGTAGGTACAGGGGGAGTTTTGGGGTAAGCGATGAACTTTTAATTTTTACTGGGGATCTTCCCCAAAAACATTTAATTCTATATTTATATAAAAAGATGATAAAAAATTTTAAGGACTACCTTTTTATAAATGGACCAAAAAAAGAAGGAAATTTTTCCTTTAATACAGACATGGTCTTGTTGAATTTTGACTAAAAAACTTTAACAATAGCTCTTGTAAAAGAATTTTGGTATCTAAAAATATAAAGTTGGAGCGCAATTTTTCAATTTAAGGCAAACCATGTAATTGGGCTTAACTAATTGATTATTTAAAATTTAAATAAGCGCTCCACCTTTATAATTTTAAATCCCAAATTCTTTTACAAGAGCTATTGTTAAAGTTTTTTAGTCAAAATTCAGACTATGTCTGTATTAAAAGAAAAATTTCCTTCTTTTTTTGGTCCATTTATATAAAGGTAGTCCTTAAAATTTTTTTATCATCTTTTTATTTTCAACTTTTTAATACTATCTACAAAAAGTCAATTGCAACTTCGATTAGTAATTTAAGTAATTCCTAAGTGAAAATTCTTATCTTTATTTATTTGTGTAAAATAGTAAGATTTAAGAGAATTAAGCCCCGATTCTAGTGTGGTAACAATATTCTTCACCACGGTAACGAAATCATGTGGCAACTTTTACACCCTTTTAGTATTCTACCCGCGAAAGTAGCCGGATAATTTTTTACCTACAAAAGTAGGTGGTTACATCGAAATATCTACACAACAGCTGTTGTTTAGAAAAAGGCAAAACTGAAAAATAAAGAATTGTAAGTGCAAATAAGTAAAGATAATAGTAACAAAATGTTGCCTCTTGCTATACATATTCGTTTATATTATGTACTTTCACAGAATAAATTACAACATACCTATGTAGAAACTTATCATGCATAATATGCATATACATCGTCCCGTTTATTCGTTAACCTCGTATCTACAAGTGGACATTTTCGGTAAGCGAACACGGTTGCCACACCAGGTTTTCATTTGGGACAAAAATTCATCGAAAAAAGGACTAAATTTTTTGTTTTATTTTATTAGTATAAAATACAAAATTTTAGGAAGTCTCCATACATAATTTTACTAAACATAGTGAAGACTTTCCTTTAATTTAAGCTTAGCAAACAAATATATGTGCATGCAACCAAAAATGATACTATATTTTGACATAGGATAAGTCTATGTCTTCCACCAACCAAACTTTGTGAACCTAGTTTTGGTCACAAAGTTCTTGGTTTTAGCATTATGTTTTTGATTGCAATGAAATAAAATGTATAGTGCAGTTAGGCTTTTGTAAGAAAAGGTTCAAAATTTGCGTTCTGGTGTTGCCGAACTATGTATGTGGAAAACTTAGTAAATCATAAATGAAACTAGGCAATTTTGTTAGTGCTATTTTTATAGATGCTTACTTTTTCCCTTAAAATTTAAACTTCATATCAGAGCATAGATTCAGTAAGTGTGAGTTTTGATCCCAGGCCTCAGGTGTTCTGCTATCACCTACGGGAATAATTTTACACAAAACATTTCTTCCGAAATCAAATCTCTTTTGCATTTGCTTCCTTCTGTCTTCGAGTTAAAATATTTCTTGTGCCAAGATACTTAGTTTTCAATTACGTTGCGTGGTTTAACACCACAGTAGTCCTGGAATTCCTTGAGCTCATTGAGCTGGGTGAGAAAGATTTAAATACCAAAGTGCCAAAGGAGAAATAATGCATAGAATTTCTTTGTAAAAGTTTTGAAAGTGTTAGGCTCACGGCAGAATGCTCGCTATAAGCTATGCTAGGCGAGAAGCAATTTTTATTTTCATATATTTTACATAGTGTTGTATAACCGATCGAAATATCTAGCCGTTATTAATACTATTACAAAAAAAGATTTTTTTTTTATCAGTCGGTTCTTTTTAATGCCTGGCATAAATTATATCCTAGGTGAAATGTTATTGTTCTGGTACATTTTACTGACTAAGCAATTTTTTATAGTGAGAGTTCCATTCAAGTAAATTAAAAATTATATGGGGGCTAACGAAGTGTGGCGAATCTTTGGGCAATATTGTGAATTTTTTTTTTTTATGTTTATAGATTTAAATTTTTTAATTTTTGACCATATGTGCTCAACCCAGCAAACACATTGTGAATTTTTACCTGAGTGAAAAAGAAATAAAAGTACCAATCGTGGCTACTGCCAAAAAAAGGACCAAAATTGAAGAAAAGCGACCAGCGGACCAAATGGGGTTGGAAGGGACCCTTTTTGATCCAAATGGACCGTGGGAACCGTGAAAGCGAAGAATTTCTCCACAGACACTGATGAGTTTCTCGGTGATGATCGCGAATAAAAGAACTGGTAACGATATTCGGTTACATAATGTTCTGGGAACTGTTTTACTGGTAACGCTCAGAATCGGGGCGTTAGTGAAATTTTCGCTGACAACACTGGCGAAAACAAGAGAATTCCACCTCGCATCATAACGAGAGAATTCCACCTCGTTTGTCAGCTACTTAATTTGCACATCTGAAAATCCTGGTGAAATTCGCATACGCTTGAAAGTCTAAAAGAATCGCGGTGAAAGTCGGGTACGCCTAAAAATATGCAAGGACGTGCATTGAGTTCGGTCTTCAACGAGGTGGAATTATAATCTTCTAAATAGTTCGACTTGTGTGTTACGTAGCTAAAATTTTTTGATAAAACATTGCACTGTCACCTACTTTTAAAATATATTTCAGGTTTAAAGTCTCTAGATATCCAGGAAGTTAGTTAAAACTCGATTGCAAGATTCCCAATTTAAAACAAGTTTTCTCGATATCTCGATCCATGCGCCACCTAGCGGAATTTTTTTTGATAAAATATTGCATTGTCACCGGGTTCTGACTTACGGCCCAAGTTTCATGCCTTGTCCGTGGGTCAAAAATTCGTATGGAAATGAGGGGAAAAACATGAAAGGGACTTAATATAAAGGTAGTAAAAACGAAATTTGAACATTTGCTGCACAGTAGGGAAGTGGAAACTTATTTGCTTCTAATAAAATTTTGTGATAAAAAATTTAGTCCCGAGAAAAAGTATCCCTAATTTCAAGCAAATTGCGTCATACGTCCGATTTTATAGAATATTTTAAACGCGGTCGCAATGGTGAAACCTTCTCCTAAGGTTGACATTGCTAATTGAATGGTTTACATATTTACTTAATTGGCGCTTAACCGTTTACAGGGCTTTGGACGTCCAACATGGCACGCCAGTCGCTTCTCCGCTACGCTTACCGACGTCAGCTGATATGCTCAAGGCAATTGACATCATTTTCAACCTGGTCCTTCCAGTGGAATTGGGGCCGCCCTCTTCTTCAGCTTGCGTAGGTGGGTTCCGATAAAATACCTTCTTGGCCGCACAACATGGCCTAGCTAGCGTAGCCGCTGTGTTTTAATTCGCTGCATAAAGCTCGTTGAGCTCATCATTAAATTTTTCGATACTCGCCGTCACCAAAACGTAGAGACCGTAAATTTTTCGAAGAACTTTTCTTTCGAACACTCCCAGAGCTGCCTTGCTGTTGTTGTTTCAGCGATAAGGACACTCCCGCGGGTTTCGGTCTAAAGCCGCACTGATAACGTTGTATCAGCCCATTCGCAGATGGCTTTGCTTCGCACAATACGCTTGGCAGAACCTTTTTTGTGATACAAAGAAGACTGATTCTTACATAGTTTGCGCAGTTTGCAAAATTCGCCCTTCAGGTGGACTGTACAAAGAACACTTAGGAGCATATTATGTATAACGCAACGAGTCCTATTTTCTCGTGTAAAAGAGAATTCGTATGATATAAAAGCATTCATTCACCTCATTGAGTGAAAGTAAACCTGATTGCCTCAGTGAAATTTTTAGTATTGTATAGTGGTTAATGTGAATGCCCGTTGCTGCGACGCAAAGTGTCACGCCGTCTTAGATTCCAATCGTGCGGCATGCATCTGTTCGAGCATGTTTGGCATGAGTTGAAGCATATGCCTTACCAATACCTTGTCGCCAGATTCTAATAGATCCGCAGGTCATCCAACAGCTACCGCGGCCTTGTTGTTTTTTAATCTAATTATCGCTATCCTTACTTCCTCATAGTCGGTTGGTGGGAGAATAATTCCATCAACTTCGTCTGTAGACTCGGGTTCGTCATCTTTCCTGTGCGTTTCATCGTTCGTTCCTTTAGAAATCGCAGTGATGTGTACCCTTAATAACCTAAGCACCCTCTGGACATGGGTTACCAGGCCTCAGCTTTCGTTTTTACAGGAGTTTGCTCGGGCTAAAAACGTTTTGTATGCCGTAGAATTTTTAGTTAAAATTTGCGGCCGTTATTTTTGGTGTCTACCAGCTCAATCTCTCCGCACTAACGCTTTTCTTCTTCTGCAATTTTCTTCCTGAAAAGCGTGTCGCTTGCCTTTTCAACTCATGGTAGCTTTCACTCACTCTTCTTTTTGCGTTCGCTTTAAACGTAGCCCTGTAGGCAGCGTCTTTCCTCTCGGTTGCAACGCGGCATTCTTCAACGTACAAGTTGTTTTTCGTAGTCGCCGGTAACCAACCTTTTCCTGGTGGGTGATACGAAATGCTTTAGAGATATGCTCCCACTGCTCCTGCATTCCGTCGGGTTGAATTTTGCCCTCAAAAAGCAGGATGTCGAGTTGCGAAATCATTGGCAGTATGTTGTCTTTGCAGCCTTTCGACGTCAAACTTTCATTATGTCTTTTGTGCCTTGGTTTTAGCCGCGCAGAGGAGGTGGTAATAATGGTCGAGATAATGAGCTGAGTCGATGTTAGGTCCTCGGATCGTGCCCACATCTAATACACTGTAGGCATGCAAGCCCATCTATCACAACGTGGCTGATCTGATTGCGTGTATTTCGATCCGGGGGAAGACATGTAGCTTGATGCATCTTTTTATGCATGAACCTCGTGCTTTATATGCCCATGTTTCGAGCACCCGCAAAGTCAATCAGCCCTAGTCGTTTCATTGTGGTAGGCTGCACTTTCCAAAAACACCTCCTTTGCCCACCCTGCCATTAAAGTTCCAAGCATGACTTTTATGTCATGACGGGGGCAGCGAGATGTGCGTTCTAAACGTTCATAGAAAGCGTCTTTCACTTCATCGTCTTACTCCGTGCATGGGCGCAGATGAATGATATATATTAAATTGTTTTTTATTTATTTTAGCAGCGCACAGGCGGCTGCGTATTTGCTGTAACGAGATAGTGATCCGAGACCACGTTAGGTGCTCGTATCGTGCGTTTATCTAGAACTGCGGATATATGCCTTCCATCTGTCACTACGTGATCGATGTGATTGCATAAATTTCGATCGGATGAATATTTGTGTGTAGATATGTATGTACCTTGTGCTAGATATGCCCATGTTTCGTGCACCGGCGAAGTCGATCAGCTTCAAAACATTAGGAGAGGTTTTATTGTGCAGGCAGGCAGTTTTTCGACTTTCCTTGGTCTAATATAGACATTTAAAAACTTGATGTACATATTTATACCCAGTTGAGCATAGCTCACAAAGTATATTAACTTTGATTGGATAACGGTTGGTTGTACAGGTATAAAGGAATCGAGATAGATATAGACTTCCATATATCAAAATCACCAGTATCGAAAAAAATAAGATTGAGCCATGTCCGTCCGTCCGTCCGTCCGTCTGTCCGTTAACACGATAACTTGAGTAAATTTTGAGTAATCTTGATGAAATTTGGTATGTAGGTTCCTGGGCACTCATCTCAGATGGATATTTAAAATGAACGATATCGGACTATAACCATGCCCACTTTTTCGATATCGAAAATTTCGAAAAATTGAAAAAGTGCCATAATTCATTACCAAATACGGATAAAGCGATGAAACTTGGTAAGTAAGTTGAATTTATGACGCTGAATAGAAAATTGGTAAAATTTTTGACAAAGGGCGTGGCACCGCCCACTTGTAAAAGAAGGTAATTTAGAAGTTTTGCAAGCTGTAATTTGGCAGTCGTTGAAGATATCATGATGAAATTTGGTAGGAACGTTACTCTCAATACTATATGTACGCTTAATAAAAATTAGCAAAATCGGAGAACGACCACGCCCACTTTTTAAAAAAAAATTTTTTTAAAGTCAAATTTTAAAACAAAAGTTAATATCTTTACAGTATATAAGTAAATTATGTCAACATTCAACTCCAGTAATGGCATTGTGCAACAAAATACAAAAATAAAATAAATTTTCAAAATGGGCGTGGCTCCGCCCTTTTTCATTTAATTTTTCTAGGGTACTTTTAATGCCATATGTCGAACAAAACATTACCAATCCTTGTCAAATTTGGTAGAGGCTTAGATTCTAGGACGACAACTGTTTTCTGTGAAAAAGGGCGAAATCGGTTGAAGCCACGCCCAGTTTTTAAACACAGTCGACCGTCTGTCCTTCCGCTCGGCCGCTAACACGATAACTTGAGCAAAAATCGATATATCTTTACTAAACTCAGTTCACGTACCTATCTGAACTCACTTTATATTGGTGTGAAAAATGGCCGAAATCCGACTATGACCGCGTCCACTTTTTCGATATCGAAAATTACTAGAAATGAAAGAAATGCCATAATTTTACACCAAATACGAAAAAAGGGATGAAACATGGTAATTGTATTGGTCTATTGACGCAAAATATAACTTTAGAAAAAAACTTTGTAAAATGGGTGTGACACCTACCATATTAAGTAAAAGAAAATTAAAAAGTTTTGCAGGGCGAAATCAAAAGCCCTTAGAATCTTGTAAGGATAACTGTTCGTCGTATTACATATATAAATAAATTAGCGGTACCCGACAGATGAAGTTCTGGGTCACCCTGGTCCACATTTTGGTCGATATCTCGAAAACGCCTTCACATATAAAACTACCACCACTACCTTTAAACACCCTCATTAATACCTTTAATTTGATACCCATATCGTACAAACAAATTCTAGATTCAGTCACCCCTGGCCCACCTTTGTGGCGATATCTCGAAAAGGCGTCCACCTATAGAACCAAGACGCACTCCATTTTAAAATACTTATTAACACCTTTCATTTGATATCCATATCGTAGAAACAAATTCTAGAGTCAGCCCTGATCCACCTTTATGGCGATATCTCGAAAAGGCGTCCACCCATAGAACTAAGGCCCACTCCGTTTTAAAATACTCAACAACACCTTTCGTTTGATACCCATATTGTACAAACGCATTCTAGAGTCACCCCTGGCCCACGTTTATGTTGATATCCCGAAAAGCCGTCCACTTATAGATTTAAGGCCCACTCCATTTTAAAATACTCATTAACATCTTTCATTTGATACCCATATCGTACAAACAAATTCTAGAGTCACCCCTGGTCCACCGTTATGGCGATGTATCGAAAAGGCATCCACCTATAGATCTTAGGCCCACTCCATTTTAAAATACTCAGTAACACCTTTCTTTTCATACCCATATCGTACAAACAAATTCTAGAGTCACCTCTGGTCAACCTTTATGGCGATATCTCGAAAAGGGTCCTCCTATAGAACTTAGGCCTACTCCCTTTTCAAATACTCATTAACATCTTTCATTTGATACCCATATCGTACAAACAAATTCTAGAGTCAGCCCTGGTCCACCGTTATGGCGATATCCCTAAATAGCGTTCATCTACAGAACTATGGCCCACTCCTTCTTAAAATACTCTTTAATACCTTTTATTTGATACACATGTCATACAAACACATTCCAGGTTTACCCTAGGTTCATTTTACTACGAGGTGATTTTCCCTTATTTTGTCTCCATAGCTCTCAACTGAGTATGTAATGTTCGGTTACATCCGAAAATAGCCTTCCTTACTTGTTTTTAACTATATTAGTATTATTTATAAATGGCTTTTAAGCATAAATGACTAAACAAAAATAAGCTTCCGGAAATACGAGTAAAACTTATTTGCTGAGAGTTCGGTTTCTGTGTAGGTTTACGTTTGTTGAACTTTTTTTAAGTTAATACCTTTATTATTTCTTATGTGCTTTTAGTTGTTCACTTAACATAATTATTTATGGAATATTTATAGAAAGCTTAAAATAACAAAACAATATAAAATTCCTACCATAGCCAGCTTTTTATCAACAATTTTGCACGCCATTTAGCAGATTCACTCCAAATAACTAACCAAATTTTTGCTTATCAACTGTCAATGAACTGACACACATTTATATTTATGCACAGTTGATAAACATATTAAGCGATGTTCAAATTTTTTTGCTTCCTCAATTCAATGAATTTCATAATGCTGAGTTAACAATATTGGCTAATATCATATCAGTCCGAAACTTCATCCTACACCAACCACAAAAATCTACACAACTGACAGTTTAATGCATGAATGATTATTTATGATTGTTCGTTGTAGAACAGTGGTGCACAATGTCGACAGAGCTTTAAATACAAACGCAACTTTTTTGGTAGTAGTATGTGTTAACATGAAGAATGTTTGAGCATAGGATTGACGCATGAGATGTTTACTGCTCGAAGCATTGTAAAGGTTTACAAGTATGATATGTAGCAGCACGCACACACACATCCACTCTCACGTGATGAAAATGCTCGTTCTTGTTCGTTTTTTTTTTGTGGATGCTATTTGGCATGATTTGGAACTCTTGTACTTCATAGGTACAAAAAAAAAGTGTAGTAGCTGCTAACCAAAACTGCGAAAATATTTAATTGTAAAATTACAAAGAAATGCCCTTATTTACTTTTAAACGAGTACTTAATTCCATCTCTCTTTAAAATCCATATGTTTTCGACAAGTTTAGTTAACAAATTGTAATACTTTATTACCGGCACGATTGCTAAAACACGACCAAAACTGTCGGTGGAGGTATTAATAGACGCGATTTTGCCTCGCTTCCAATAATTTGAATACTTTTTCGCCCTTGGATTATTGATACCAGGATAAAATGCATCTTTTCATATCTCTTTCCACATTTTTGGCGGGTTATTGCAGTCGACCTCGATCTCAAACGGTTTTTCGCGGGGAACTTTTGAACGGGTAGAAAAACTTAGCACCCGTGTTTGTATTCTTAATGCTGGAATAACTACGTGTCCTCAGATACCCCAATTGAAGACTTTTGTATAATTTTCTGTATAATTTCCATATAAGTCCACTTAAAATTTCATACTAAATTCGTTCAAAAAAATTTACCATCACAGCAACCCATATCTGATATTCCGCTCCTTTTTTGTTTCCCTGCGACGCTTTCGACGACAGCAACCCGCTAATTTTGACACTTCGTTCAGTGTCAAACTCATGTTCCACACAGGTTCCACGCTAGTTTGACACTGACCGAAGTGTCAAACGGCACTGTGTTTGAAAGAGAAAGGAATTGTTTCCTTCTCACACATATCATACTTGAAAACCGGTTCCATGGCTCGAAGTACAAGCGAAAACTGATTGATTTCTTGCCTTACTGAATCTCTGTTGCTGCGCTCACACGACATATAAGTGAACGTTGAGTAGTTTTCCGAAGCTCTCGAGTGCACCACTGTAGTAGACGAAAATTTGTGTGCAGAGGTGGTTCAGCATAAACTCTCAAAATATTGCGATGCCAATTGGAGAGCAGCGATACAAATAAACATAGTCATGTTAGTTTTGTTAAATTTCTCTCGATTATTATTTATTTCTGATATTATATTCCAATGATTAAGTTTCGATTACATTCTTGCTTATAAGATATCCTGCTAACATCTAATTTCTCCACTGGGCAATGTCAAAACAATAACTTTTATGCTGTTGAAACAATATTTTATCTTAATTCTCAAACTCCCGGAACGACTTTTGTTCTAACGATTTTGACGTAAGCAATTTTCTTTTATTCTTTTATACGAATTTTTATGAATTGTGTTAGCTCCAAGGACGACAAATATGTATATTTAAAAAAAAAAAAAACACAAGTAACTGTCACATATGTAGGCGAGGAAGAATTCTTGTATGTATTGTTGACTGGTACGATGACTCACTTAAATTGAATCGACAATAGGGGTAATTGTATTGATGAAGATTCTCGTCCTCTTTCCCTTTCGTGTTGCTCCACATAGCAATAATTGCCTCAGCAGAGGTCCATCCCAATATAATTGGCATTCACGTCTTCTTATTATAATTATTTATACCAATGGTTCCAAATTAAAAGAAGGAGTCGAGTCTGCTGTGTTCTGTGTCGATCCAGAAATAAGTAGAATTTACAGGCTGCCAGATCACTGCAGCGTCTTTTAGGCGAAAATTGAAGCCGTGAAGAGGGTACTAGAAGTTCTGGAGAAATTGTGCTTAAGCTGCACACAGCACTTTATCAAGTAGTGTCCTGTAATACAAAGAAGAACTATAGAAACTTCGCTCAGGCCGGACCATACAGCTATATTGGGTTCGCGGTCATAAAAGGATAAAAGGTAACAAAAAGGCCGAAGAGCTGGCAGGGTGTAGCCTCGTTGAGTCGTCATTGCACGTCCCACTATAGAAAGTTGTTAAAGCACCCTTCTTGGATAAGCAGTCTGCCAATTCATTACTTCATGTCCTTGATGCCCATTTACCTACCATAACAAAACCATGTTCTTTGGCTCCCAGCTAAATAAGGACACCAGGGCATTTCGCGACACGCAAGGCTGTCTGACTATCCGACATTATGAAGAGACCCTTCGAGAATACGCCTCTCCGTAGACGTTTTCTCATTCAAACTTCTATTGTATGGGTTGCTGCCTGAAAAATATTGCAGTAGAATCCCATTGATAAGAAATTAAATTGGACACAAAACACCACGGAACGTGTCCGTAAGGCCACGGTTGCCCTCTACACATGTAAATGGGCAACTGGACGGAAATGGGGTCTGTCCCCTATGATAGCACATTGGATATACACGGCCATATTTAGGTCAATATTGCTATACGGAGTGGCGGTATGGTGGCCCGCCCTGAATAAATCCTCGACGGTTCTCGCTCTTTAAAAGGTGCAAAGATCTGCACTACAATACATCAGCGGAGCCATCCGCACAACACCAACGTAGGCTATGAATGTAATATTGGGCCTACTACCCATAGAAATAGTAGGCATAAAATATGTAGCATGTGCAGCTATTCGGCTAAGGAAACTGACCACAGGGTCTCACTGCAACCATACTGAAATTCTCGACAGATTCTGTATACCAGAATGGACAGATTTCTGCAAACTACATACCTTTTTTAACAAGGGTTACGAGATATTAATCCCTGAAAGGGAACAGTGGGTGAATGACCCTTATTGGCCCACTAACAGCATTCAGATCTATACATATGGATCTAAACTGGATAACAGGGTTGGAGGGGGTGTCTATTCGGAACGATTGGAGATACAAAGATCGTTTCGCCTTCCGGATCACTGTAGCGTATTTCAGGCCGAGCTTGATGCCATACAAGACGCTGTAGAAGCACATTTATAATTTCTCAGACATTCAAGCAGCACTGAAAGTCCTTGACTATGTCACACCTAATTCTGAAACTGTAGTAGACTGTCGCAGATCACTTAACGTGATGGCTGAACAGTTTACTCTGCATCTGGTATGGGTTACGAGACATAAGGGCATACCAGGTAATGAGATGGCGGATGAGCTTACAAGAAAGGGTACCTCCCTTCCACTTTCGCCATCCTGGAAGAGCTTGAGCATGCCGATCTCCACCTGCAGGCTCAAGTTAAAGGAGGCTCTACTGATGGAAGCGGGAGCCAGGTGGAAGCATCATAATAGATGCCACACGGCAAAACTCACATGGCCGGAATGAAATGAGAAGAGATCGCGAGAGCTTCTCACCCTCCGTAAGAGGGATCTTTTCTTAGTTGTAGGTCTTCTCACTGGTCATGTCTGTATTGGCCGCATGTGGAAAGGATTGGCGCTCCATATAATGATTATTGTATAAGCTGCGGCAAGGAAGAGGAGCCTGAAGCTGTTAGGCATCTACTCTGTGAATGTCCAGCGCTCGGTAGAAGAAGGCAACATTTTATGGGCAAGGTGTTTCTCGTAGATCTGACTGATATAGCTGAGGTCAATACACGACGCTTAGTTAGCTTCACAAACTCAACGAAGTGGTTTGATTAGGAGAGTAGGAACAAATGCATGTGGTTTCACAATGGGCCTATAAAGGCCTAAGTGTGCCGCTCCGATGTGGTTGGCAGCCACTTGAACCTAACCTAACATAACCTATCCCATTGCGATCGATCTCTTGAAGTTCAGCCCAGTGACGTATCTGGTTAAGAAAAATTAGGAACTTACTTCGGTTCTCATTGATGCGGGAAAAATTTTGTCTGTACACCTCTTTTTGGAGTCGAATTTCCAGAATTGACTTTATCAGTAAAGGTTGCGTATACCTACAGCGAAAAGTGTTCCGCTCATTCCTTTAATACTCTCTATCAAATCCTCGCCAATTTTATCATATATCTTCCTTCTATTCCCGTCCTTCAAATATTCACTTTATCATCATTCCCTTCTCATTCGAATTTCATATCTCACTCTTACTATGACTACCACTGCCACCGCAACTACCACTACCACTTCCACCGCAACTACAACTTACACTACCGCTACCACTACCACTACCAATACCACTACCACTAACCCTACCACACCCACTACCACTACTATTTCCAACCAATACCACTACAATTACCACTACCCCTACTACTATCACTACCACTACCACTTCCACTTACTTCTGTTTACTGTCACTTCCTTACCCACCTCAATCCCATCACATATACATAAAATCTATATACCAACTATTAGATACCTGCTTCAAATAAACGCGGAGATAGAGCGGAGATAGATTATCTAGGTATGCGATAGGTATTAAGATATTATCGATATTGTTCCGTACACAACGAAATATCAATGTGAACATTTAAAATATATATATATATATATTTTTTTTTTTTTTTCTAATCTCTGAAGTCTAGCAAATCCACGCCCATATTCTGGCTCGCCACATCTGACCATTGTTACAAGTATTGCAGCTTTTCCCATAGCACTGTGGCTTAAATGACCATGCTCCCCGGCCAAAAGTAAATTTTTTAAGAGCATATCAAGATCAAAAACGGAGATATGTTTAATGTGTGGGTGGAAAATAATAAGCAACAAAAATCTGTTTTTGATTAGATTATGTGAAAATTCAATAGTCGAATTAACGAGGAGGAGGTGAAACAAATACATTTAAAAATTAAGAGCTTCTGCTCCCATGCAACCCAAAAATGGAAGAAAAATGGACGAATTTTACAAAATATGATCACGTACGAAAGTCACTGGCTAGGAATGGATGTTGTATTTGCATTGCCTAATGTTTCGCATAAATGTCGACCTACAGTGAGTTATTCTGAAGGAAGTGAGCGGCAAAAGCTGAGATTAGCATCAGAAGATTGTTCTTAGCAATCAGGTAACATACCTCTTCTGTTACATGCGGCATCAGTTTCTACACGTGCATCGAAGGACAATCACTTAAAATATGTTTTGACCGCAAAAAATGCTATAAAAGAGATCGCATGTCGCATGGCAGAAAAAATAGCAGGAGAATAATATAAAAGATGTCTTTGATAGAGCTGTGTGTCAACTGATCCCCTTTTATCTAGTATGCGCTTGTCAAAGAGGATTTATTCAACAAAAAAACAAACATTTCCACCTGAATTAGTTACACTTTTGAAATCTCCTCCTAATGAGTTTTACAATGATAAGCCTGCAACATCACGTCAGGCATTAGAAGCATTAGATGAAATGTGTTCCGACGATAATGAAGATATGGACGACAATACTTGCTACTCGATTGAACTAGAGGAAGAAGAAGATTCGTGGGATTAGGTCAAGGTGAGACTCTACCTGACACACAAAAAACAACAATTTGCTATGCTTTTAGTACTCACTCAAAAATGGAGCACCAAAAATAAACTCGATTAATACTTTTAAAGATAATATCAATCTTTTTGAATAAATTGTGTTTGAATAGCCTTAAGTGTTTCATTTTATTTTACGTACAACTTAATTAGCGATATCTCGAAAAAGATCAGATTCATGGAAAGATTTTAAGAAGAAATATGTGGGTCAAAACATTTCTTAAATAATATACCACTCGTAAGTATGATTTAAAAAAAGGGCGTGGCAGTGATCAAATCCCGCCCATTTTTTGTCAGAGTTTTAGGGGGTGCCATATTTGTGTGTGCAAATTTTCAAGCTTCTATCTCCTTTGGTTGATTTTTGGCCGCAGAACATGGTCATTTAAGCCATAGTGCAAAGCTAGAATAAGGGTGTGTAACCAGTAAAGGGAATCCGATTATTGCACAATACGCAATAAATTTTCTTTTTTTTGTATCTGTAAAAATATAAACTCATTACTCTAAAAAACTTTCAAATTGCTTCAAATCCCACTCAAACGCCTCACCCATGATTCAGTCATAAGAGGTTTGCTCGACAGACAAATTTTTTGACAATTGCAGCCATTTTGCTCCCAAATCGAACTCGCATGCGTTAACTGTGTTGTTTCTTTGCGATTTTTCGAAAAGTATTAGTTGTAGAAATAGAAAGGAATCAGTTTAGAAAAACCCGATAAGTACTGAACTGCATAATTCCTTAGAACAATTTTTTAAATTTTATAATGAATTTGGTAACTCTGCCATAATCTATTAGTGTAGCTGAGAATAGGTAATTTTATGAAAAGTAAGGACACCAAGGAATCGTGCAGCTTCGTAAACCTATGACCATACGAAACCTAAACCACTTCAAAATTCATCCTTCAACGGCAAAAACTCGATCAGTAAATCGATTCACGTAAAAATGACATAAGTAAATAATGAAGATGCCATAACGAAATGTACTCATTGAGCATGTTAACTTGTTCATTCCGTATGTTCGGAACGTTCGTCTACATTTAAGAATTTGGGGAATCGGTTTATATTTTGAATATTATGTATATTCGGACCTCGTGAGGTAGTATCAAACGAACGTGTTCCGAATATTCTAAATTAACGGTTTATCCGGATTACAGAATAAAAAGGTAAATACTCCCTGTCTAGCAGGACCGCACAAAAGCTGAACTCTTCTGTCAAAGTCAAGACCGGAATATAAAGTTCTAAGACAATAAGCTATTTTCGTTTTATTTTTTTTTTTTTGTCAGACCGGCTGCCTTTTCAATATCGTCCTATCTCCAAAATATTTTTCAAAAACTTCCCATTTCAAGAATTGGCACAAACACGCCCTATATTAGAATTAGATTGAAGAACGCCTTAGAATGCTTTTCATTAACTCCCTCTTATGTCAAAATGCATTGAACTTATGCTCATACAGGGAGTTTTTGAAACAAATTTTGATATAGTGTATTTTTGAATAAAATGATAAACTACATAGCTCTTTGTCAATTCACGAAATATTTAGTAGAAAATGAATTATTTCCTCCAAAACCTGTTGGCATTTACAAATTTATTATCACTACTAACATACTACTAGAGGTACTTTTCTACTACAATTTTCGCTAAAGGGGATTGAATTATTACCCCTTTTCCTTACTTCGTAAAAGCAACCTGTCCAGATTTTTCAATTTGGGAGTGTCAAAGCTCTGCCGTCATTGAAGAACAAACCTCTAGTAATTGAATCATGCGCCTCACCTAAATCGGCTTTGAAATTATTTATGATTCACATTTCAAATTTTTTGTTGTTTAATCAAATGCCTTGTCCAGAAAATGTTTATTTTGAAATCCCTTAACTTGCCGTTTCAATGGTATTAAGTCTACTTAACAACATGCCAAACAATCAATGTACAATGCCGTCGTCTGAAAAGCTTACAATATTGAAAATGAAATTAAATTTTAAATATTTTATGACCATAAAAACAAAAAAGCAAGAACAAAGATTTAAAAATAAAAAAGCTAACAGAGAAATATATAGGCGAGGCGTGAAACACCAATATTTGACGTTAACTATAAAATATGACTCAATCACAAGAGGTTTGCTCGACAGGCACATTTTTTGACAATTGCAGCCATTTTGCTCCCAAATCGAACTGACATCCATTAACTGTGTTGTTTCTTTGCGATTTTTGGAAATATATTAGTAGTAGAAATATGAAGCAATCAGTTTACAAATACCCATTTAGTACTGAACTGCAAAATTCCTCAGAACATTTTTTTAAATATTATGATGATTTTGTAACTATGCCATGATCTATTAATTTGGCTGAACATATGCAGGTAATTTTATAAAAAGTGAGGACACCAAGAAATCGTGCACTTTCGTAAACCAATGAATATATGAAACCTTAACCCATTCAAAATTCATCGTTCAACGTCAAAACCTCGATTATTAAATCGATTCACGTAAAAATGTCGTTAGCAAATAATGGAGATGCCATAACGAAATGTACTCATTGGTCATGTTAACTTAAGGTAAAAGTCTAGAACTGGAGTCACTTCTAATACGCGTCCAAAAATATCGCGAGAGGTGACCTCGACAACAATAATCCGAAGGCGGAAAAGAAAAATCGTATCTTTGTCCGGAGATATTTGCAGTTGAAATTGGCAATTTTCATGTGGCTGTTGTAATGTTTTGTGCACTGAAAAAGAGTTTATGTACAAAGGGATTTAGCACGCATTTAATTTTGATCCCACCTCATTGGTGGACTGGCCAGGGTAATGTTTTATAAGCTCGGCTTAAGGCCGCCAACGCTACCATGGGTCATTTTTCGGTTTTTCGTCAACATCTTTTGAACGAGCTAAAATTTTTATTTCCGCCTTCGAATTATTGTTATCGAGGTCAATACGCGTCTTTTCCACTTCTCTTAATATTTTTGGGCGCGTATTAAAAGTCGACATTCTGTTCTATTAATTCCGTATGTTCGGAACATTCGTCTCCATTTAAGAATCGGTTTCGTAGAAATTAACGGTTTATCTGGAACGCTTCCATGAATACTTAACGGAAAATTGCTTTCTAAGACAATAAGCCATTTTCTTTTATTTTTGTTTTTGTCACTTCATTGCGGCTGCTGAGTAGCATATCACATTATGTCGGCTGCCTGTTCAAAATCGTGCTACCTCAAAATATTTTTAAAAAATTTCCCAATTCAGGATTTGTCATAAAACCGCCCTATATTAGAGTTAGATTGAAGAATGCTTCATCTCAGAATGATTTTCATTAACTCCCTCTTATGACAAAATGCATTGAACTTATGCTCATATAGGAAGTTTTTGAAACAAATTTTGGGATAGTGCATATTTTAGTAAAATTCTAACGAATGACCAAACCAACCTAACTTTATCAATTCACGAAATATTTAGTGGAAAATTAATTATTTCCCCAAAATTTTTGTCATTTACAAATTTATTATCACTACTAATATACTACCAAAGAAACGTTTCTACTACAATTCTCACTGAAGGGGATTGAATTATTCCCCATTTTCCTTACTTCGCAAAAGCAACCCGCCCAGATTTTTCATTTGGAAGTATCAAAGATCTGTCATCATTGGAGAACAAATCATGTGTATGCTGGTACATTAGACCATGTGAACAAAATTTTGGCGTGAAAAAGTTTTACTTTTAAGTAGATAAGATCTTTGGTTAATGCATAAGGTGCTGCTTATGCGGGGGAATGGTTAGTGGCCGGCCGCAGCGGAGGAGAGGGAGTTAGCCGAACAATTAAGGCGATGCAAACGTTTGGAAAACAGCTGAGTCATCAAAGCCATCTAAGGACATAGGAAAGCCGGAGCCAATGTGATCCTACCATCGGTGATAATGAAAAGGCCAATAAGATTTTCTTTTGGCAGAGTCCTTCTGAAGTGTGCTTTGGCAGTAGATGACAAAGGTTTCCGGGAGTGCTATCAATGTCGATGGTCCTTTGCCGGTTATAGATCCAGTAAGTTCCGGTAACAAGCACCACTAAGGTACTACGCCGCCCATTTCGAGAACGACTACATATATAACCACATTAAACCTTCTAAGCATCGCTGCTTTTTGCTCAGCTGGTTGTGTGGTTTAAGGCACAGCTGAAGTTAAAATTAAGACCCAAAGACATTCCACTTTTGCGTTGTTTTAGCTATGGTGTCGCTTTGAAGTAACCTGCGTTGCCACAAAGAACACAAAAAAAACCTGAATTTTGAATTTTTTTCATCATGAAAAATGTGCAATAATGTTTTTTCTAGCGCAACTATTATTATTATTATTATGTATTTAGGCTTAAAATAAATTTTAAAACTAACAAAAGTGAGCACAATAAAATTATGTTGAATATAGAATTTAATGTAGATCAAATACCAAGATGCTTTGAGAGTAGATGATTCACAAGGCCAGAAAAGCGTAAGTTTTTGGATTTCTTTTGTATCACTTCGGCGTTGCCGCTGCATTTTCTGTGGATTGAGAACATATCCATGAAGACGTGTAAGTTCAAATTCAGGCGTTGACGCAACGTAAGCGCCAAAGCGATGCAAATGTTGTCGTTGTTGTAGCAATGCTTCGCCCCCACCAAAACACAAATTTTCGCCAAAATCCTCTAGCGCGAGTCCAAAGAAACTTGCTGTTTCGACAAGGGTTAGAACAAAGGGATAAGAGCGTTAGAAATGTTGGCTCCATATTGCACTTAAAAATATGGTTGGTGTCACGTGGGGACAAGTTACCAGAAGAACATACATTGGATATGTCAGAGTAGATTCTGGATACGTAAGGGTTCAACCTTTTACAGTATCCAGATCGGATTTGAGCTAGAGTAGTGTGCCTCTAGGATGTTTGCTTTCCTCAGTTGCGAATTTAGGGTACTTATATTTCCCGAGGTTTGCCGGGCAATTTCTGACATTGTAAACCGAAGGCTTTCTTCGATGTCTCTGAGCGCTAATTCGTGCTTCATTTCTTCAAACAGCTCACTTCTCAAGTGCCGGATTCCCTCATAGTGCTAACGGGTATGACTTTTTAAATTCCTGAAAGGCGTCGCCTCTTCAATCAGATGTTTGTTAGGGTGCCCACTTTCTTTCTTCTCAGAATTTCAGTTCCCTTCTTTACTGGGAGTGTATTCTCTCCACTGTATACATGATGTTATGGAGACATAAAAATACATTTCGTGACAGTTCTGAGCGCGATATTTTGACCGGCCTGAAAATTCCTCTAACTACTTTCTGCTACGACCCTACGACCGGCGACATTGTTGGTGACGCGTAGCATACTTGCGTCCGGGCAGTTGCTTTAAAAGTATGTATGAGCATTACTTCGTGTTTGCCTTAAGTGCTGCCGACAAGAGTAGTGAGAATTTTTTACAGTTCTGGACGTTACCTACAATTTCGCCTCCATGCTCCAGTAATTTTGGGTATAGTACAGTAGGTAACTTAATGTCATCGGCGTGAGCGTCCACTTTGGCCAATATTTGCTTTGTTCATGTTGTAAATAAATTTGACAAGAGTATGGTCGGTGACAGTGCCAGATTTCGGGAGGTAGTGTTTCAGTCATAGGTTGTTCTGAAAAATTCGCAGCCTTTTATTAATTCATTTTATTTCATGTAACCTTTAGTCTATGTTTGTATACGTCATATAAAATATATCGAAACTTTTATAATACTGCTGACTTAAACTTGTCGAATTATAATTTGTTCATCTGATATTACTACTAGCTTACTCAAGGCCTTCTATAGGGCGAGTACTTTCTCGATGGTGCGAGAGCTAACTGAACTTTATACTTCCCAAATATATGTCTGTGATCTTTAGGGATTCCACCTACACCGTTTTGCTTCATAGGAAGGCCACTGGAGTTCGGTAACCGAAAATTGTATATTTTGGATGATTTGTAGACAGAGCGTATACTCGGCTATATTTCGGTACAACCCTCCCGATATATTGTGCTGATAACAAGGAGGAGAGCGGGAGAATGAATTTACAAACAAGAGAAAACAAAAGTTCCACAAGCGACACATCTGATTCGAAGAGAAAAATTTGCGGAAATTCAACGAGCGCCGTAATAAAAGGGGCAGGGGAATCCAATCATAGAGGAAGTTTGGAAAAGTGTTTGTATCATAGGGAGTGAGAGAGCCCTCCCAAAGTACAGTGAAACATTAGGAATTTTCTAGCGCTTAAAAGTAATAGAAAACCCAATCGACCTGGAAACTGAGCGCTTGGCATAGGCCATGAGGCGGTAGAAGTACGCCGAAGGCAGCTCAGGAGGATTGCTGCGAGGTAGCAGCCAGTAGGCGGAAGAATGAAGCAAATATGGTTGACTATCATAATGGCACTAGATTGGTTCCTTTCTGCGACTTCTGGTGTTTTTAACGAAAAAAAAACCAACTCATTGTGTACGTTGTCCACCTTGTGAGCTTTTTGAGATAACTTGAGTTTAACCCGGACTTTGGACTCTAACTTAGAAGATAAATAAAATTGTTATGTAGAATAAATACGTACATATATAAAGCTCCAACATCGCACGCTTATAGTACACGAATGGCTAACAACTGTTTCGCTGTGCACTTGATTAGCCCCAGTGTGGAGGTGGTCATATAACAATGAGGATGTCCATGTTGCGAAACTTGAAAAGCTCGATACTTCATTTTAATGGACTTTTAAGCTCTATAATCGTTCTAATATAATTTTTCCTGTTAAGTAAGTTGTAGCCACAGTACGAGCTCCTCAAGACTAAACGACCATATAACCAATTTATAATACAAATTTAGTTTCCACCGTCAACATAACATTTAAATTTAGAAAAGTTCTTCAGCAATTAGTTTACTTCGTTTAGTGTTCGATTGGCGGCTGCTGTAGTATGTTGGTAGCGTGCTCCGCCTACCGCACTCAAGATCCTGGGTTCAACTCCCGGGCATAGAAACATCAGACATTTAGAAACCAGCCTTTTCAATGAGGAAAAAGAGGTTCCAAGCGAGGCCGCCCGCGGCCAGTGATTTGCAAACACTCCGAATGTATTTTCTGCCATGAAAAGCTTCTCAGTCAAAACTCATCTACCTTGAAGATTCATCACAGAGTAGGCATAAAACATGTAGATCGCGACCCGCCAGTTTGTAGTATAGAAGAACGACGCAAATTGGAAGAGAATCTCGGTCTTAAATCTCTTCGCATGTTATTGCGTCTGTAATTGTAAATTTAGGGTCCGATCCAGTGTATACATATGTATACAGATTTATATTCCATAACTTTTCAAATTACATACATATGTACACACATATGTAATTCGTTTCAATATTCTCCTAGAGAAACAAAAAATTTTCTCTAAAACATGACAGCTTTCAAGACTAGTTTTTCACTTAATCATTTAACTAAGAATGTTTTTGACAGAATTATACCAGAATAGCAACACAACTTTAAATTGTATTCTAATTCAATTATATTTTTTTTTTGGTGAAGAGAAAACAATAGAACCAGTTACATACATTAGTATTTTTCAAAAACATCAACAATTAATCAATGTCCTAAATTTGTCAACAGAAAGTGAAAAATAACAAAAATGAATGTTTCCTTTCCCATCTTAAAACTATGTTACATTACGCGAAACTTAACATGGCACGAATTACTGCAGCTTTTGTTACAGTTTTAAATGTAGACGTATGTAAATAGGTGCACAGAAAAAGTCGTATAAGCGATCATAAGATTAGCCTTAACCTCAAATGTTCTCGAACCGCTCATAATTTAGGAATCCGATATGAGTCCGAAACATGTGAAAAATATGAGGCAACATTTGAAAAAAAAAAAAAATGTTGTTGTAGCTGTGTTTCGCCTCATACAATAGGCGCGCACAAATTGTCATAAATATCCGCTAACGTGAGAACAAGGAAACTTGCAGTTTCAACAGGGGTCCACATAGTGATAGGGGTATTAGAAACGTTGGTTCCATATTGTAATTGAAGATACGGTGCATACATTTTGTATGTCGGTGTTCATTCTGGATAGGTAAGAGTTTAACCTGTTACAGTACCCAGATCGAAGTAGAACTAGAGTGACGCGCGTTTCCCTAGGGAGAGTGCGCTCCTCTTTTGCGAGTTTTGGGTATTTTTTTTAAGAACTGGATTCGCCAGGCCATTCCTGGAATAGAGGTCCGACGACTGTTTGTGTATATCACTGAACACTTGCTTGTACTTTGTTCTCAGCTGCCGTATTTACTCATAATGCTAACGGAAATGACCTCTTAAGCCCCTGGGAGGTGTGGCTTCATCAATCAGATGTCTGTTGGGATGTCCAGATTTCTGGCAATTCTACAGAAACTGTTTGGTTAGCATTTCATTTCTCTCCTTCATGGGGAGCACTCTCACCTCATTGTGTAGGTGGTGTTCTCGGGACATAGAAGACAGCCGGTAGCAGTTCTGAGTGCAGTGTTTTGGTTGGCCTGTCATTTCTTCCAGTTTTTTTTTTTTTTTTAAATAAAAGTACCTGGGCGACCGAGTTCTGCGCGGCAATCTTCGAGTATGCCGCATAACTTACTTTGTTCTACATGTCATCATTAATCAAACTTTACTTTTTTTATAAGCACATATATTATATATTTTTACTTACCAATATTTGATTTCCTTAAAAATAGATTTCAAAAACATATCAAACACTAATCGCAAAATTAAGTGGAATGAAAAATTTGAAATGGGTAATTCCAGCCTATAGTATAAGGGATTGTTATGACAATTAGTGAAATCGATAACTAAGTTATTTAGGTCGAGTATCTTCATGCGCCGAATTATTAATTTCAAACATTTTTTAGTTACACACTATAAAAGTCTCACAATTTTATTACATTCCAAAAACTTGTAAATTTCACTCATTTCATATTTGCCAAAAACATGCATTTAAATATATTATGCTAGAATTTGCCACGGTGTCTTGATATTGTATTTCAATTTTATTAGCGTGTATGAAATTTAGGAAATTAAGGCGAATCATGTGTAAGATTTTTTAAGAAGATTTTTAACTCTAATGTTCTCCTTTAAAGCTTTAATAGAATATGAGTAAGTAGAGTACTATTTCGTCTAACTACCCCAACACTAAATGGTAACCCTACTCAAAAATATTCCCATTGTAATGCGGAGTGAAATACCTTTCGTTTGATACCTATATCGGCATATCTCATGCAATTTTTTTTAATTTCCAGTAGGTGGCAACCCTAAATGGCAACCCTACTCAAAAATGTCCCTATTATAATGCGGAGTGAGATATCTTTCGTTTGATACCCATATCGGCATATCTCGTGCAATTTTTTTTAATTTCGAATAGGTGGCAACCCTAATTGGTAACCCTACTCAAAAATGTCCTTATTGTAATGCGGAGTGAAATACCTTTCATTTGATACCCATATCCGCATATCTCATGCAATTTTTTTTAATTTCGAATAGGTGGCAACCCTAAATGGCAACCCTACTCAAAAATGTCGCTATTTTAATTCGGAGTGAAATGCCCTTCGTTTGATACCTATATCGGCATATCTCATGCAATTTTTTTTTTAATTTCGAATAAGTGGCAACCTTGTGAAACATTCTGAGTCGCAACACCTAGGTAGAAAGTCTTAGAAGTTCATACATTATCTCAGTGCCAAATCTCATTTAAATCGGTTGAGCCGTTCCCGAGATCGTTCGGCTATTCAAACAAACAAGAATTGCTCGTTTTAAGTTATAATATATGACGATTTGTTCCCACAAATCCTCCCACAAATTTAAATCCATTTAATTTGTTGGAAAAAATATTTATATTTTATTTTGAAAAAAAAATTTTGCTCATTAATTCTTCAAAAAAAAAAAATTTTTTTAGTAAAGAAGAATATTTTCTTTCATATTCAATTTGAATAAAATCATAGTTTATAATGTATCTGAACGCTTCCCTATAATCATCTCCGTAATGATCAGCATTTAAAAATGTAAGTATTTCGTGGCTTTTTACTGTAACCTCAAAACGGCCTGCGTAGCAGGCGCTGGTTGGTCTATCAAGCTTTCTATATATTTTTATTTAGAGCTGACGTCGGTATGCCCAATTTTAATGGCGTCTGAAATTTGCTCTGATCAGGTCAATCATTGTTCCTAATTTAAGAACACAAATGATTCCGAAAATAGTCATATAAGAAGAAAAATTTGAGCTGTTTATGGGCGTAATAGAAGTCTAATCGGACTCCTATTTGGGCTCACATAATGTATCAAAAAAGCGTCACATCGGACGACCAGTACAAGAAGGGAAACACACTCATTCCAGACTCATAAATGAGCTCATAATGAGCGATCTGAATCAGGAAACCTTTCTGACTCTTTTTTGACTCCGAATGGTTGCTGGGTTATAATAATTTTAAATTTCGTCAACTAAATTCATTAAGTTGGGTAATCTTAGGTTAAGAGAGAGTTCTCGAGACATTTTGGTTCATTGTGAGTGCTCTTAGTGGGTGCGGGGTGGCGGCACATAATCCAACCTGTTTACTTCGTAGTGGTCCTCAACGAACCATTACTTTTTCTGATGAACCCAAGTAGGAGTGAAAGATCTTCTTCCCCTGCCAGACTCTACAATACCATGCGCCCAGAAATCTGAGTCATCTTGTAATCTTGCAAGTTTTGAATCGAGCCCTCATTGGAATGCGCTAGCATAATGACAGGCGTATCTATTCTCACTGCAGATTTTTGTAGCTCAAGAAGTGAGCTAGTTGCTTTCCTATCCAAATATGGTCATAACGGCCTTGAGACCTTGCAGTCATACCGATTGGTCCACAGCAAGTCTGTTGCCCCAAGCTCATATTCCTCAATTTTGCTCAGGATATAACCCTGCTGTGGTTGTTGTTGTTGTAGCAGTCACAGCGCCCAGCGATTGTCATACGGAGCTGTCCGCCTTGCGTTTGTCCATTTTATAACATTTCCTGCCCATTTCATCTGCAAATTCATCCCTTTCTATATCGCTGCGTCCTGGACCAATAAAGGCAGAAATTTAGATGCTTCACACTACAACTACGCACGATACCCTAATTAATTATGTTGGATTCTTGCGCCTTAAACGTGGCCAGGCTGTAGGCAAAGATCGCTACAGTTATGTTTGGAATAGTGCTATCTTTAAACAGTATGGCTACTTTTTCTATGACGTAGACCTACGTCTGAGGATACTGCATATGTTACGGAATCGGTACTATTGATATACTTGCATGTTCTTTGAGTACATTCCAGTCCCAGTAACTTTTTTTCAATTTTTAACCGTCTGTGTACATTGGTATGCCCCCGGTACTATGTAGGACTTCCCCCCATTCTTTCTAAGAAGGATATCTTACTATCTCCGACTGTAAGACAATACTGGCCGTGATGTTGTCGTTGCTGGACGTAAGGTCAGTTGTGATTCTGTTTAATCGTCTCCTTGTCATTTCATATAATATTGTCGCATGCGCCGGCATTTGATTAATTTCCACATGTTGGATTCTGTTGGTCATAGAGCCCCTTTCGCGGCCAATCCCGTTCACGTTTTCGAAAAATTTCGAACTTTTTATTTTTAAGTCTAATTTGGATCTGGCAAAGACAAGTTATTCGCATCCCTAAACTGACCGAACTTCAAATAAAAAGTTAGAGATATTCTTAAAACTTACTCGATTTTACTTGCAAACTGCATACAAGTTTTTTCTTAAAATATCGAAAACTGAAAATGAGAAGAGTTTCATTTTCGAAATTTGATTGAAAAATTGCCACTGCTATTGTTCTGTAGTTTCTTATCATTAAGGCCGCTTTATACACCAATAAATGTGTAATAAAAAGATCTATCAGTCATTTATATAAGGTTTTCGCTCACGAGATGCAGTCGCTTCCTTTATAAATCAAAATTTCGCCTTATATAAGTAACACGTTTTTTTTGGTGCGTAGTCACATTGTCTACAATCTAGGACACATAAATGTTTGTTTATCCTGCTGCGCGATCTCGGTGTGAGGTTAGTCAGTTACTGGATTTATGTGACATTTGTGCCTTGAAACCAATATTTTAGTAGAGCACTGTCTCACTTATTTGGCTTCAATGTTTTTCTCATACGTTACTATTGTACTATTACTTGTAGGTTCGCCCCAATTTTATTTTGTACTCCTCTTCATCACAACGAAGCTTTTCTTGTTTCTGCTATTGTCCTGAGGCGAAATGATTTATGACACCAGCAGGCATTGCAACGAAAACTTTTCAGCCAAGTCTGCAACTGGCAATTGTAGCTATATTTGGTATTGTTATTACTTTGATACATTAGAGTGGATCTACATTTGATGTACATTGTATAATGGAATATTACTTAAGACTATTTCTTGGAAGAGAGGATATTCGTATCATAAATTCAAAATTTTATGGCACTGCAAATATTTTCTTCAATAAGCCACTAACCTGTTTGGATTTTGTATACTGCCTTATCTTCACCCAGTATTGTTCGGTGTTGACAATAGACGAAATCGAACGGTAAACACGCTCACTTTTTCGATTTCCAAAATTTCGAAAAATTAAAAAAAATCCAATATTTTAAACCACGGTTCGATAAAGTAATGAAATTTGACACTTGAGTTGAATGCATTCTAACACAAAAGAGAAGTTTCGTAAATTTTTGAAAAATGGGTATTACCCACATTTAGAAAACGAAAATTGAAAATTGTTGCAGGCCGTAAACCAAAAGTTGAGGATATCATGTTCAAGTTTGGCTCATTGGGTTTTCTCGCTAATATACATTAATTTTTTGAAAACTAATAAAGTCGGTTGTCGACCAAACTTTATAAAAATACGATATCCAAATTTCGAAAAATGAAAAAACCGCTATAATACATTACCAAAGATTGATAAGGTGCTGGAACTTGATATGTTGGTTGGCTTTATGACTGAAAACCGAAATTTTGTAAAATTTCGAAAAATGGGCGTTGCAATGCCCATATTTAGAAGAAGAATATTTAAAAGTTATTAAATAAATCTAATTAAAACTTTGCACATAAATTTTTCGTTACTAATCTATAAATCTTATAAAATAAGGTCGCTAAATGCCATGTACGGACATAGCTTCACACAGAATGCTCCGGCTTTAAAACGGTTTTTTTTCATCTGAAGGCTTAGCTACGTGAGATGGTACAGTTAATATAATTTGAAGGTATAACTCATAAACGGATGGATGGATTTAAAAAATTCTACTTTTCAGTAAAACTTTGAAATATTTACCTTCGTTCTGCATCAAAAAACAAAAAAAAAAAAAAATACTTGATTCCTTTCCTATATCAGCCAAATTGTTTAAACGAAAGTAACATTTTTACCAAAAAATGCGTGTGTGTGGTTGTTCGGTGTCAACTGTGCGCGCAAATTGCTTTTGAGTGAGGTAGGCGACACACATGTACAATTCGCTGCGTTATTTAACTTCGGGAGTGCATTTATATGTATGGATGTATGTATTTTCATATCATATCATCTTGACATATGTATGTACATACATATTTATGCGTTGTTGCCAAGTTAATGCAACATAAATGGTTAAGAATGCAAACATCTCTTGAAAACTACTCTCTCGTTAAAAATATTGAACATTTCCTTAAAATCCTTAAACAAAAGTTTTATTTTTTGGTATTTTTGCATGTATATGCCAATATTTGTACACTAAGGAAATTTAATTCTTCAATATATTTTTTATGCTAAGGTAATCCTGGGATGTGTTTGTACAATACGGCTATCAAATGGAAGCTGTTTATGAGTACTTTGATACGGGGAATTTTTCGTACCCCTAGGTGACTAGGGTGTCCAGATATAGGCCAAAACGTGGGTCCGTGTACCCCTAAACAGAGTTTATACAATATGGATATTAAATGAAAGCTGTTGATGAGTGCTTTAAAGTATTTTTCATTGTGATATTCGACATAGTCGTATCAACCTGGTAATACTGATAAATATGCATGCGAAGCCGAAATAAAGACATGAATTAATAATACCCACATACCTATTTACATACGTACTATTCGATTTGCCTGAAATTTGATATATACATTTGCACATATTATTATTTACGATCCCTTTTTCCGGGAAGTAGGCCAGAGACGGACTGGGACTGGGATTAGGACCAGGACTTGGACTGGGACTCGGAGTGGGACTGGGACTCGGAATGGGACTGGAACAAGATAGATACCACCCTATGGGACTGGCAATAAGGGACGAAGAAGATTGAGAAGGAGATAGAGTGAGACGAATATAGAGATAGATGAAGCGAAAAAGACGTAGTGAGGAGTGAATAAAAGGATTAAGAAAAAGTGAAGAGGGGGGAGAGCAGGGTTAGATGGAGAAAGCTTATTAAAATGTATGCAGATAGGCCAAATTTAGGGCAGAACAATGCCTACCGGGTCTGCTAGTATACATATATATACATTGTGAAAAAAGCGGAATCGGTTTAGTAACCACGCCTACTTAAACAAATTGATATCGAAACTTTTGAAAAATGAGGAAACTGCGTAACTCACTACCAAAGACGGATAATGTAATGCATACGTAAGTTGGTTTAATGGCAGGGCATAGGAAATTATTAAAATTCCGGAAAATGGGTGTGGCACCACATTTAGAAATTGAAAGTTTTAAATTTGTTAAGCCATAACAATAAACCGAAAACCATTAATGATATTATGTTGAAAAAGGGCTTTTGCTATTCTATATATACCGTAAAAATACTTATAAAATCAGTTTGCCGACCACGCCCACTTCTAAAAAAAGTGTATATCAACGTTTTGAAATATAGAAAATATGCTATATTTCAATACCAAAGGCCGATAAAATAAAAAAAAATTGAAGCGACGCTTAATGTTGTGAGTGAAAATAGAAATTTTGTAACAATTTGGAAAATGTGCGTGGCACCGCCCACATTAGAAGAAGACAATTCAAAAGTTTTACAAGTTTTTGTTGAAATTTCAAATCAGGGATGTCTTTTCTATTATAAATATACTAATTTAAAATTTAAAAAATCGTTTTAAGACCAAGCCCTCCTAAATTTTGTTTTTTATATTAATAGTCTTATGGTGACAAAAAAGTTAATAGCTTTGCGGTATATAACTAAATAATATTGATATTTCACAGCAGTAGTGATATGGTGGAACAACGTGTGAAAAAAAAATTTTTTGAAAATGGGCGTGGCGCTGCCTCTGAATCTATGCATCCCATACTCTATGAATCCCATACATCGATAAGCAATAGACCAATTTCATTGAAATTCGGAATAAGGATTGCTTTTGAACAAAAGCATAAAAGAAGCCTAATAAAATTTTAAAAATTGGGTGTGGCAGCGCCCACATTAAGGAGAAGAAAATTTAAGAAGTAAATCAGCAGCCTTTAGCATCGAATTTCGCAGAATTATAAATCGCAGATTATATTAAAATCTGAGGTAAAATCTTTAAGGACTGTTGGCGGGTGGAGAAATAACACGTATTTTAAGCTGTATTACCTTGTAAAATTCATTTAATTCAGGTGTAATTCTGTACAAAAGAAATGATTAACTTATTGCAATTATATGATTGTAAATCTAATTATAAGCGTGGTCGTGATCGTGATCGTGATCGTGATCGCTAAAATACTTGTGCTGCTTGTCCTCCTTGTTCAACGCCGCCAACGAAAAGAAAAAGAAAAGGCAAAGGATCCAATGCAATGCCTTAACGTCAGTTGAACTCGTGTAGGCGATTTACTTGACATGCAGACACAAGGTTGCATTTTGAAGTAGAATAAATTTGTAACTTTAGGTACTCAAGGGTGTACTGGTTTGTTGCGCGCTAACATTCCCCCTTCCGTGAACTTCATGCTCTGGCGTGGGGTTCACCGATTTCAGATCGAGGCGCGCAAGTTTCACCACTGGGCGGGTGACCAAGCTGCTGGAGGTTTTGACCACTGCACTCCTGACTTGCCCGTCAGCGCTGCGTATGACATCTAGTACCCTTCCTCTTACCCATGTGTTCCGCTTTGTGTTCTCGTCTACGATTATGACGATGTCATCTGGAGCGATTGGTATTTCGGGGGTATCGAACCATTTTGCGCGTCTGGTTAGACCCGGTAAGTATTCACGGAGCCATCTTCTCCAAAATCGGTCCGCTAAGTCGCCGGCATTGCGAAAGCTTTCGTTCAGCTGTGTAGGAAGACCTACGTCGATGTCATCCTTTTCTCTTATGCCGCTGGAATTGCCGAGAAGGAAATGATTTGGCGTCAGAGCCTCGCTTTCGTGTGAGTCAAGCGGAATATATGTTAGTGGTCGCATATTGATGATGCTCTCAACGTCAGCTAGGGCAGCTCTCAGCACTTCTTCGCGCAAACCACCTTTTGGTAATATGTCCATCAAGACTGATTTCACCGAGCGAACCATGCGCTCCCATGCCCCACCCATATGTGGCGCTGCTGGTGGTATAAAGGACCATTCGATTTCAGGATATTTTTGCATAATAGCGTCAGACGATATTTTCTCGATCTCTTCCGCCAGTATTCGACTGGCGCCTCTAAAATTGGTCCCGTTGTCGGATAGAATTCGCCTGGGAACGCCTCTTCTGGCAATAAACAATTTCAGAATGAGTAGAAATGAGTCAGTCGAGAGTGATGGCGCAAGCTCAATGTGAACAGCTCGAATGGTCATACACGTAAATATAACGCCCCACCGTTTCTCATGCCTTCTTCCTGCCATCACGTCAAAGGGTCCAAAATAGTCAACCCCTGTGTATGCGAAGGGGTGAGTAAATGCTGCAAGACGATCTACCGGAAGTCTGCCCATTTCTGGTGGATTTGGCGTGGCCCGTTGGTTGCGACATTGTTGACAGACCTTTGCAACCGCTCTCACTAATGCACGTAATCCCGGAATGCAGAATCGCTGCCTCGTCTCATTTACCACTATCTCGTCGTGATGGTGATGGAATTTGCGGTGGTAGAAGTCTCCGATGAGATTTGTAACGCTGTGATGCCGCGGGAGAATTATCGGTTGTTTTAGATCTGATGGCACTCCCCTTGCTTCGTCGATTCGTCCCTTTACGCGCAGCAGACCGTACTTATCTGTGAATGGAGAAAGTTTGTAAATTGAGCTTTTACGACTTACCCCGCCGGTTCTCAGTTGATTGAGTTCTTCGCTGTAACATTCGCGCTGGCACATACGAAATATCAGAAGCTCGGCACTTATGCAAGTCGTATCGTACAGCAGCATCTGAGTTATAGGGTTTTTAATCGGAGCTCTTATAGTCAATCGAAGAAATCGGAGAACGCACATCTGTGCTGAACGTAGTTTCTCCCATTTGCTGAATCTTTTGGGATCTGGTGATGCACCCTCTTCAACCGAGATGTCAGCTGCTATGTGCTGTATCGTTTCCAGGGTGCATTGCGATTGTTGTATTTCGGATGTGTGCCAGGAAGTGTCCGGGAGTCTCAGAAACTCCGGTCCCGTAAACCATCTGTCGGCGCTGTTAACGTCGAGTTTGGGATTCCACTTAGTGGCGTCGTCCGCGACGTTGTGCTTTGATGGCACCCACCGCCATTCATTGACTTGTGATTCTTCTAAGATTTCGCCGACGCGTACGGCCACAAATTGGTGGAACTTTCTGGTGTCAGACCTTATCCAGCATAACACGTCCTTCGAATCGGACCAGAAGATACGACGGCTAATATGTATAGAGATCTCTTGTTGTATAAATTTAGCGAGCCGAAGCCCAAGAATTGCAGCCATCAGCTCAAGCCTCGGAATAGACAGCGGCTTCAATGGGGCGACTCTGGTTTTTGATGCTACTAGGCTGCACTGAACTTCGCCGATTACGTTGGAACGCAGGAATGCTACAGCCGCATATGCTGATACACCGGCGTCTACAAAAACATGCAGCTGGTTATCGTCACTACGGTTCGCCAAGACATAGCAGCGTGGAATTCGGATGTCGTTAATGTATTTCAGCTTACGCACCCACTGCCACCACGCCGATCGTTCTTTGTTATGCACGGGCTCGTCCCAGGCCACCCCTGACCGCCAAACATCTTGCAGAACTGCCTTAGCCTCGATCACAAAAAAGCCTAGCAGACCCAAGGGGTCGAATATCGTCATCACCACTCGGAGCATTTGCCTCTTCGTTGGTATGCTTGATTCATCAAAAATATCCGGCTTGAAATTATGTTTGAAGGTTAACTCGTCATTGTTCGGCAGCCACCACATGCCGAGAACCTTTTGGAATTCCGAACTTGGCTCGTCAAAGCACTTGTTTATAGACTCTGATCCTCCCATGAGTGCCTGCACAACTCGCGCAGAATTTGACAGCCAACTCCGCATCTCGAACCCGCCTTCACCGTGGATGTGGCGGACATCATTAGCTAAGCGAATCATCTCATCTTCGTCGTCTACGCTATGCAGCCAATCGTCTACAAATGTATTTTGAACGATTGCTGCCACTGCTTGAGGAAGCTCTTTCTCGAAACGTTGCGCATTTTTGTCTTTTATATAGTTGGCTAAAGATGGGGAGCAAGACGCTCCAAACGTCATAACAGTCATAGTCAATACATCAGGCCGCCGGCTGGTATCGCCATCCCTCCAAAGAAACTGTTGCGCTACCTGGTCCTCTTTCCTTACATGTATTTGGTGGAACATTTCACGGATGTCCCCGCATATAGCCACCGGTCGTTCACGAAACCTCATTAAAACACCCACCATCGATCGTAAGAGGTCAGGGCCTGTAAGCAATACGTCGTTCAGGCTTGTGTTTTGCACCTTGGCCGCCGCATCCCATACGATTCGTCTCTTATTTTTGTTAACATTCATGACGGTGAACATTGGTATAAACCAGGACTTACCTCCTTTAGTGACTTCGTCGGCGGAAAGCTTTCGAGCGTACCCCTTGTCGATGTAGTGATTCATTTTCTCAATGACGAATTCTTTCAACTCGGCGCACTTTTCCATCTTTCTTTCAAGACATTGAAGTCGATGATAAGCCATTTGGAAGGAGTCGGGTAAATCAATTATGTCGTATCTCCATAAGAGGCCAGTCTCCCACTTCTTCTCGCATGGTTTATATTTGACTGTATTCTGCATTATGGTATATGCGCGTTCGTCTGCCTTTGACCTGAGCGGTTTGACGGTGGGACTGGTACCTATCGATTCTATGGAAAAATATGTTCTCATCAAGCTGTCCACTTGATTATCTCGCGTACAGGGGCATATGTGCAACAAGCTTTCCTCTGCTGGATGATCGGAATTTTTATGGCCATATACCGACCAGCCTAACTTGCAACGCGCAGCTACTAGATCATCACCCTCGACTTCGTGTACCTCTATCGGAATGGAGAGCTTTGTGTTATCCAAACCTATCAACAAACGTGCTCTGCAATTAGTGTATGGTACAATAGGCAGTGGTCTCAAGTGATGGTGCTCTGCCAGCTCTTCGGCGTTTAGAGATTGTTGCGGTAGTTCTAGGTTAGTGATGGTGCGCACGTTACGCATACGGTATCGCGTTGAGTTTTCTCCTCTGCCAGATATTTCGCAGCCTACAAACTTCGAGTTAGCCTCTTGTTGAGTGATATCGCCTGTCCATCTCAAACAAAGTTCTTCGCTGGGACCGTCAAGCCCCAAGTGCTCGGCCAAGCTATTATCCATCAGTGTGCACGATGCTCCTTCGTCGATGAGGGCAAACGTCTCTAAAGTTGATTTCGGTCCATAAAGAGTCACCGGAATGTAGCGGAAGATTGTTCTCTTGAATTTGCGCTGATGGAATAGGACTGTGGGCCCGTCATTATTGTTCACCTTGCTGTTGTCAGCTCCAAATGATCGACTATGTAATAGTGGGTTGTGGGCCATTCTACAACCGTCAATTCCGCACTCTTTCTTGGATGCACAGCGCCGAAGCAAATGCGTTTCGAAGCAACGGATGCATAGTTTTTTGTCCTTCACCACCTGCCAACGTTCATTTCTGCTCTTTGCCTTGAAGTTTTGACACTCGGAGAGATTATGGTCGTTGCCACACAGATGACAGAGAGGTTTTGTTCTAGCATGCCGTTTGGAATTACTGTCGTGAATGAGGACTCTTTCTTTGTTGCCCCTTCGTCCCGCCTTTTCTTCCCCAGTCGTATAAGTGGGAGAGCTAAGTGGTGTCACTTGGCTGGCGCACGATGCTAGGCCGAAAAGCCAATCATCGAATGCTATAATGTCGACGCGAGCCGTAGTCATTCGACGGCGACCCCAATCTAGTTTCATATCCCCTGGAAGTTTGGCCAGCAACTCATTTATCAACATTGGATCATTAAGATAGTCGCTAAGACCCAATGCCTGCATCGTTGCCCTATAATTTTGAACGGCCAGAGCGAGATCGATTAGGGTGTGCAACCGATCAGTTTTTACTGTTGGCATTTGTCTCAACTTGCGCTGAAGTGTATCGTGGATTACATCGGGTCGCCCGAAAAGCATGCGCAATGTAGCAATGGCAAGGTGAACGGTGGAGGGCATCATTAGTTTCCCTCTCACAGCTTCTAGAGCCGCCCCGCGTAGTGACTTTTGAAGTCGAATTAGATTTTCCTGTTCAGTGAACCCACAACATTCAGTTGATTGCTCGTAGTTCGTGATGAAGAGCGGCCACTCCTCTGCTTTTCCAGAGAAGAGTGGAAGATCTTTACTAAGCACGTGTCGTGCTGCCGCTTGCGATGGTGTCAGGCTTACGTCTAGATTGTACCGAGGCTGCGTGTATAGACCACCCCACGTGCTGTCGCTGACGGGCGCTAAACCTCCATGTGGTTGCCCGGAACAGCCGTGCACTGGTGAGACGGGTTGGTATGGTGCGGCAGCGCCATATGTTCCTATATATGCAGTGCCCACGTTAGCCTGTGATGTATCGAATGGCAATTGCGATGCATGCTGGTCGTTACCCCTTTGAATGGATGTGAAAATGGTACTATTCGGTCCGTGACGGCTCTGACCGTACACGCATCCAGATGGGTGAGCAAACGTTGAGTTTAGCTGAGGTTTACCAATATAAGAGGGTACACCATTATAAAGATATTGGTTATGCATCATATGTGTGCTAGTATAACATGGCTGTTGACTTATGGGTACACCCAGGCCTCCGAGCCCGGCATGTAGCGATGTGTATGGTGACATTTGGTAAGCACTATTCGTGGAAAATATTCCGGACACGCTCCCTGGCATTGTGGTAGCAGGTGTTCCAATTGACAAATTACCCGCCGTAACATGTGATTGTGGATTACTGCTGCATGCACCAATAAGCGGAGGTGCATCACTAACAAGGGAAACTTCGGAATTTTGCAAGTCATTCATGGCGTGTTAGCAAATGGCGGATGCGTAGAAACAATATATTTTCCACAACGTGCTTTCGTTTGTCGTTTTCCACAAGTATTTTAGAATGTTGGCGGGTGGAGAAATAACACGTATTTTAAGCTGTATTACCTTGTAAAATTCATTTAATTCAGGTGTAATTCTGTACAAAAGAAATGATTAACTTATTGCAATTATATGATTGTAAATCTAATTATAAGCGTGGTCGTGATCGTGATCGTGATCGTGATCGCTAAAATACTTGTGCTGCTTGTCCTCCTTGTTCAACGCCGCCAACGAAAAGAAAAAGAAAAGGCAAAGGATCCAATGCAATGCCTTAACGTCAGTTGAACTCGTGTAGGCGATTTACTTGACATGCAGACACAAGGTTGCATTTTGAAGTAGAATAAATTTGTAACTTTAGGTACTCAAGGGTGTACTGGTTTGTTGCGCGCTAACAAAGGACCATGCCAATTTTTTTTTTAAAGGTTGTTTAAAGTTTCAGCAAAATTGCCAATATATTTATTATAATTTACTGCATTACCAATCCATATTTGGCAGTGAAAAGTAGGAAAATTAAAAAAAAAAAAATTGAATTTTGTCCCGGTCCGCTTTTTATACTCAGCTGAGCAGAGGTCACAGAGTATATTTATTTTTTTCGCATAACGGTACCCCCTAACGGCATAAACTTATCGAGATAGATATAGACTTCTATACATCAAAATGATCTGGGCGAAAAAAGAAATTTATTTAGCCATATCCGTCCATCCGTCTGTCCGTAAACACGATAACTTTAGTAATTTGTGAGGTATCTTAATGATGATCATTTCAGATCGTTATTTAATGAGCGAAATCGGACTATAACGACGCCAACTTTTTTGATACCGAAAATTTCAAAAAACCGAAAAAGTGCGATAATTCATTACCAAAGACGGACAAAGCGATGAAACTTGGTAGGTGGGTTGACACCTTATAACGCAGAGTAAAAAATTAGCAAAATTTTGGACAATGGGCGTGGCACCGCTCACTTTTAAAAGAAGGTAATTTAAAAGTTTTCAAGCTGTAATTTGGCAGCTGAGTATGTAATGTTCGGTTACACCCGAACTTAGCCTTCCTTATTTGTTTTATTTAGTTTTTTTACAAAACTTCCAGCTAAACAAAAAGCGACGAACCGCCGCTAATGTCTTTTTTGTCATATAAGCAAACATTGAAACATTATGTTCAATATGGAGGTCTAAATAAATGAAGCAGAAGGCAATTGGGAAAAAGTTGTACAACAGCAAGACGTGGTGATGGTCGGATGCATTTTTAAACAGTCCGATGATCACAGAAGTGCGGATACAAAATCCACCCCCGGAAGAAAAGCCTTTGAATAGATGTACAAGATATATTTGAAACAGTTGTCGCGTTGTCCGTCCTGATGCCGAGTTGTTTCAATTTTTTCCAAAATAATTAAAAAAAAAACCAAGTTTAAGAGATTTGCCAAGATTATTGTTACTTTGACTGTTTTATGGCTTCTGGATGCTAGTTTTATGTGTCTAAGTAATATATTTCAGCTATCATATCATTTTATGCTCATGATATTTCTTCTTGAGTATATTCCTTAAATATTGTATATGAGAGCACACAGCTGGGTATATTTTGTTTGATATCGCCCGAAATACGACTTCCTTACTTGTTCTTATTTTTAATTTTGCTTCATACATTTACTTGTTTTGCCCGCAAAGCCCAAATTCATAGTTCTGCATCGCACTCGTTTATTTGCATTTAAATGCAATTTAGTGATTGTACGGTTAACGTACTGCACTACCCCCTGCCCAGCGTCAACATCAATAATTTAATCTATAAGGGAGTTCAGAATTTTTTGCATTTGGTGTTGGAAACGTTGCTATAGCAAATGAAAGCTACGGATCCTGAACAACTTTTTATACTCAGCGTGCTTTGCACGTGGTTGTACAGGTATAAAGGAATCGAGATAGATATAGACTTCCATATATCAAAATCATTAGTATCGAAAAAAATTTGATTGAGCCATGTCCGTGCGTCCGTCTATCCGTTAAATTTTTTTAAAAGTCAAATTTTAACAAAAAATTTAATATCTTTACAGTATATAAGTAAATTATGTCAACATTCAACTCCAATAATGATATGGTGCAACAAAATACAAAACTAAAAGAAAATTTCAAATGGACGTGGCTCCGCCCTTTTTCATTTAATTCGTCTAGAATACTTTTAATGCCATAAATCGAACAAAAATTTACCAATCCTTTTGAAATTTGGTAGGAGCATAGATTTTACGACGCTAACTGTTTTCTGTGGAAATGGGCGAAATCGGTTGAAGCCACGCCCAGTTTTTATACACAGTCGTCCGTCTGTCCTTCCACTCGGCCGTTAATACGATAACTTGAACAAAAATCTATATGTCTTTACTAAAATTAGTTCACGTACTTATCTGAACTCACTTTATCTTGGTATAAAAATGGCCGAAATCCGACTATGACCACGCCCACTTTTTCGATATCGAAAATTACGAAAAATGAAAAAAATGCCATAATTCTATACGAAATATGAAAAAAGAAATGAAACATGGTAATTGGATTGGTTTATTGACGCAAAATATAACTTTAGAAAAAACTTTGTAAAATGAGTAAAATATTAAGTAGAAGAAAATGACAAAAGTTCTGTAGGGCGAAATCAAACGCCCTTTGAATTTTGGCCGGAATACTGTTCCTGGTATTACATATATAAATACATTAGCGGTACCCGACAGATGATGTTCTGGGTCACCCTGGTCCACATTTTGGCCGATATCTCGAAAACGCCTTCACATATACAACTAAGGGCCACTCTATTTTAAAACCCTCATTAATACCTTTAATTTGGTAACCATATAGTACAAACACATTCTAGAGTCACCCCTGGTCCACCCTTATGGCGATATCTCGAAACGGCGTCCACCTATGGAACTAAGGATCACTCCCTTTGAAAATACTCATTAACACCATTCATTTGATACCCATATCGTACAAACACATTCTAGAGTCACCAATGGTGCACCTTTATGGTGATATCCTGAAATGGCGTCACCTAGAGAACTATGGCCCACTCCCTTTTAAAATACTCTTTAATACCTTCCATTTGAAACCCATGTCATACAAACACATTCCAGGGTTACCCTAGGTTAATTTTGCTAAAAGGTGATTTTCCCTTATTTTGTCTCCGAAGCTCTCAGCTAAGTACGTAATGTTCGGTTACACCCGAAATTAGCTTTCCTTACTTGTTTGTTTGCATATTTTGCTTTGTTTTGACAGTTGATTATTTGCTATTCAAAATTGAAAAAATAAATTACGGTTTTTGATGTTGCGTATTTGCCATGACGCAGCAAATTCATAACCGTATAATTTTTTGGCATTTTGTGTAAAAATACTACACCAGTTTGCAAATACAATGATGCTAGACCATTTGCACTAAATCGTGAACTCCCCTTATGATTTTTTTTTTGTTGTTAAGTTTTAAGGCAATTGCGTATTGTTTCTTTAAAGTGGATGTTTTGCTTAAGTATCACTGTCGAAAACAATTTGCTTTACTCATGTGTTTAGCTATTTTCCTTTGAGAAGAGCATTTTTTCTCATTTCCACTTATATTTTCATTCTACTATGTGATTTCGCCTTACTTTTCCCGTTTTATTTAAGTGTTTGCAAAATCGAAAAAAATAGATTCATATTGCTTCAGTTCTCTTTGATCAAACAAGCTCATCTTTCAAATACTTCCAACACTTCAACACCTTTTTTATTTCAAGTGTCGTATTCTGTGTACGCTTCCACACCTCCCATTTAACTCCGTAGTTAATATCTTTTGCCCTTTGTTTGCTGTTATATTAGTGGGCTTATTTTTTTATCTATTTATTTATTCAGTTTTTCTCTTTTTCGTATTTTGTACAGATTTAGAAATTCACTTTTTCATTGGCTTACAACATTTGTCTGTTTCTTTGTTTACTCATTTTACACCGAAAGAAATGAAGCCAGTTAAGTCAGCAAATTAGGTTTGTTGTTCTTGAATTGACAGTTATTCAGTAAAGCTGATTACATTGTGGTTAATTTAACACATATTTTAGTTTTTTCACAGTTAACATAATTATGTCATTGCAAAGTCTTTGCCACACTCGCGTTCATTCGCTGTCTCAGTGTGGTTTTTAGTGATTTGAGTGACCCTTATATTTTGAAACTTTTATTAACAACCCTATTGCAGTCTAAGCTCTCCGGTCTTTGCATTTTCACGACCTTGTACCATCATACAGTTGTAGGTGTCTTTTAATTAACCTGAAATCATTAGTTAGAAGAAGAACAATGCTATCACTGACATTTTTATACTGTGGCGAATATTAGAATTACTATGCTGTTAGTAAATAATCACAACAACAAAAACAGCAACCAGCCACACTTATGTGCATGTACACATTAAAGCAAGCAGCCACACTTAAATAGAAGGCGACGAAGAATATTTCACGCACATAACTACCAGCACATATGTAACCATTAGCTAAGAGCAGAAATTGTTACTCACACATACACACGCATATAGCTAAATAACCAAGTATGCGATACAACTGTTCCGTGTTCGGAACAGGGATTATAAAAGCAGCGCAAGCTGAGGAATAACTAATCAGTTTTGATTTAAACACGGTATTAGTTGTGAAGTATAATTGCGAAGTGCTACACCCAAAGTAGTCTAAATAAAGACAATTTCGCAATGCTGAAATTTGGAGTTACTTATTCGACAGTTCAGCGTTTTGAAGGTGCATAATTATCAGGAATTCTCAACATTCGCTGCAATACGATATCATCAATGGAACGGTTGACTCACCCAAGCTCAATGTACCAACGCTAACCCTACGATGTCACGATTTTTTCTCGTTAGATAGATTAAAAGCGATTCATGCTTCGAATTCTCCAATTGCTAGGGCTAAGAGGGATTTTAATTTGTTGTATTCTAAAGATATAGATTTTTCATTAAATAAGTTTATGTTTAAGCTGTTATTGAATGAAGTAGTTTGATTACTTTATATTTCTTAATTAAGATAAATTTGTAAATAGTCTGTAAGAAGGTCCTGATTTTCATAGACTTTAGTATGAATAAATAAAGAATAATAATTCCTACAATCTTCAATTTTATTCTAACACTGGCGGGAAGCTTTTATTTTCACAGTTCTTACTGGTGTTCTTAAGATGGCCAATAAATAAGGAAGCGGTATTTTTCACTTTATTTAAAAAGTAGCATTAGGGATGTTCTAACTTTATAGCATACATTTCATAGGAATTTTAATTTAAAGGTAAGTATAAATTTTAAGGTAAGTATTAATTTTAAGGTAATTATGAATTTCAGTTAAGCACAAATTTAAAGTAAGTATGCAGTTTAAAGGTAAGTATGAAATTTACAGGTAAGTATTAAATTTACAATTCAATTAGATATTGATATATGTCTTCAACAATGATGAAATAGTCTTTGTTGATTTGACTTTTGAAATAATCAATTCAGATTCAACAATTTGTGCGAAGTTGATAAAAAGTTACAAGCTATGGATACAAATTTACAGAAATATCGGTTTAATTGACCTGCAGTTCAGTCTTACAAGTTTTTTCTTTCAGTGTATGTATTGATGATTTGTTTCTTTTTTTCATATACTATACTGCTATTCATAGCTACATATTTTTATGTTTTTCTGTTTACTTCTTTCATGCTTATTCATACCTTTGAACACAATTCAGCGTCTGCGCTCTCTTTAAGCTGTGCACTTCAGCATTCTATTGCCTTTTTCTCGCCATCACATGTAACTAGTTTTTTGGTTTTTGCCGCCTTTTGACCTCTGATTATTTCATTTCCAGACTTCAGTTTATTGCTCTGCTTATCAGATTCATCATCCTTCGATTGCTTTTTTGCAATTTATTTGCAGTTGGGTGATTACACATGGGTCTTTTTGCCCACAGGATATGGATTAATTATAGTTTGCTCTTAAATTCATGAGAATTTTATGTTGGCAGATGCAAATTTTGTTGCGTTAAATTAAAGAACGGTAAATTTTTTTGACTAATTGGTCGTGTATTGCGATATTTTTAATTCTTAACAATATTAAGTTGATTTACCTACAACAAGATTGACCAAGACATAAAGATAGCCTTCTGAAGAAACCTTAACGCGATGGAACTGCCATGATGTATGAAACGACTTGAGATTCTTCTAAAGCAGTTGAGTGATATTAGTAAAAGTTGTGGAATACTAATGATTGGAATTGTTCAGGATATGATTAAGATGAAGAAAGTGACTCAATTAGTAATGAAGCGTCCCTTGAACTGATCAGTGATTCACATTTTCGTTCAAGAAAAGGTTAGAGAGCAATATGCCATATGTTTGTTTTTGATGTGTAAACATCGTTGCTCATGGCTTGGGGGAGTCCTGAACGTAAGCGTAACGTGCAAGTGTAAGCCTTTGTAAATGGTATGCTATATGGGGGATATACGTATAAAGAATATAAATCCAAACATAGTAAGTAATATTGGTATATGTATTGTACGGAGTACTAGAGAATGTGTAAGCTTAGGCGTATTTGGTGGTATTAGTATGTTGTATGGGGTAATGAGTAATGAGAGCGTAAATGCATTCATTACACTGTAGTGGTATGTGGAAAAATTGTACGTTGTAGAGTTGATATGTGCAAAATCAGCCAGCAACTAAAAGCAAACACGTCACATACATTTTAATTATAGTGCCTGAGCATATGCACAATTTTTGTGCATGAAAGTATTCAAAGAGATGTATATCCTGCTTTTTGCTAAAGAGTCAGAGATATTATTGCAAATATGAGCAACTGCGTCATTTTTATAACAGACGCACAAAGTGATTTACAAAAACAAAGACCGTTGTTAGCTAATTAGGTTTGAATGAGAATTTTTTTCTTTTGGGGTTTTTGTTAGTTGCAACACATGTGTACACTGTTTGGGTTTTTATGAAATGATAATTGCACGAAGAAAAAAAACTAAATTTAAATAAAATAACATTTAATAAAATAAATTGAGAAAAGATAAAACAAAACAAAATAAAAAAATTAAAATAAAATAAAATTAAATTAAATTAAAATATAAAATATAATAAAATAAAATATTGTAAACCACTATATACACTTGAGCATTATCAACTTTTAAATAACTATGTTTGTAATTTATGTGAAATATGTTTTTATACTTTTCTCTAATATTCATTTTTTGATGTATAAAAAAATATTCATTGAAAATATTTTGTAATTAGTAAAACAACTTTTAAATATTAAAATAAAATATTAAATAAGCAAAGAAGAAAGCTTTTTAATATAATATAATAAACTAAAATATAATAAAATAAAAGAAAATAAAATAAAATAAAATGAAATAGAGTAAAATAAAATAAAACAAAATAAAATAAAATAAATGAAAATAAAAAAAAAACAAAAAAGTATGAAATAGAATAAAATAAAGTAAAATAAAATAAAATATATTAAATTAAAATAAAATAAAAAACATAAAAAAAACAAAATGAAATGAAATGGAACGCAGTAAAAATTTGTAAATAGAAAGTAAGGAATGCCAAGTACGGGTGCACCGAACATTACATACTCAGCTGAGAGCTTTGGAGACAAAATAAGGGAAAATCACCATGTAGGAAAATTAAACTAGAGTATCAAATGGAAGGTACTAAAGAGTATTTTAAAAGGGAGTGGGCCATAGTTCTATAAGTGGACGCCATTTCGGAATATCGCCATAAGCGTGGACCAGGGGTGACTCTAGAAGATGCTTGTACGATACGTGTATCAAACGAAAGGTGGTAATAAGTATTTTAAAAGGGAGTGATCCTCAGTTCTACAGGTGGACGCCTTTTCGAGATATCGCCATAAAGGTGGAATAGGGGCGACTCTAGAATGTGTTTGTACGATATGAGTATGAAATGAATGGTGTTAATGATTATTTTAAAAAGGAGTGGGCCTTAGTTATATATGTGGACGCCTTTTCCAGATATCGCCATAAAGGTGGACCAGCGGTGCCTCTATAATGTGGTTGTACGATATGGGTATCAAATTAAAGTTATTAATGAGGGTTTTAAAAGGGAGTGGCTCTTAGTTGTATATGTGAAGTTGTATGTGTGAAGGAGTTTTGAGATATCGACCAAAATGTGGACCAGGGTGACCCAGAACATCTTCTGTCGGGTACCGCTAATTTATTTATATACTAGCCTTTACCCGCGGCCCCGTCCGCAAGGAGAAATTTAAATATATGGGCTCTTCGCATTAGCCTGCTTATCAAGTTATCTGTTTAAAATTTTGTTTTCTGTCTAATGCATTTTATTTTTGAAATTGAGTAAAAAAATAACTAAATGAGCTGATAACCTGATAGGATCACAAATGATCCCGAAATTGTCCAGAAAAAGCTACGAAATGACCCCCACGCTATAGCGGACGGATCCCGAAAACCATCCAGAAATGCCCCGGAAGGGTCTCCAAAAGTTCCCGGAAAAGTCCCAAAAAAACCCAAAATGACAACGACACGATTCCAGACGTATCCAGAGAACCACACAGAAATAATCCCTGAAGGTGTTCCAAAATGATCCCGAAAAGGTTCCGAAATGACCCTGACGGGCTCCAGGGCGGATCTCAAAAACCATTCCGAAAATATCCAGGAAGGGTCCCTAAATTATCCCGACATACTCCAGAAAAAGTTCCAAAATGGCTCCGAGGGGATCCACGATGGATCGCGAAAACCATACAGAAATGATCTTGGGAGGGTCCCAAAATGATCCCGAAATAGTCTCGGAAAAGTCCAGAAATTACCCTGACAGGATCCCGGACGAATCCTGAAAACCAATCTTAAATGATGCCGAAAAAGTCCCGAAATGACCCTGATGGGACCCGAAAGTATCCCGAAAACTATCCAGAAATGATGCCGGAAAGGTCCTCAAATGATCTCCTAATAGTTCCGAAAAGACCCTGACGGGATCCAGAACGGATCCCGACAACTATCCAGAAATGATACCGAAAGGGCCCGCAAATGATCCCGTATTAGTCGAGAAAAGTCCTGAAATGACCCCGACGGGATGCCGGACGAATCCCAAAAACCATCCAGAAATGATGCCGGAAGGGACCCCAAATGATCCCGAAAAAGTCACGCAATTATTCCGACGGGATCCTGAGCGGATACCGAAAACCATCCAGAAGTGATGCCGGAAAGGTCCTCAAATGATCACATAATAGTCCCAAAATGACCCTGACGGCATCCCGGACAGATCCCGAAATCAATCCAGAAATGATCTTGGGAAGGTCCCAAAATGATCCCGAAATAGTCTCGGAAAGTCCAGAAATTACCCTGACGGTTTCCCGGACGAATCCTGAAAGCCATCCTTAAATGATCCCGGAAAAGTCCCGAAATGACCCTGACGGGATCCCGAAAGGATTCCGAAAACTATCCAGAAATGATTCCGGAAGGTCCTCAAATGATCCCCTAATAGTCCCGAAATGACCGTGATGGGATCCCGAACGGATCCCGACAACTATCCAGAAATGATGCCGAAAGGGTCCGCAAATGATCCCGTATTAGTCGAGAAAAAGTCCCGAAATGACCCCGACGGGATCCCGGACGAATCCCAAAAACCATCCAGAAATGATGCCGGTAGGTATCCCAAATGATCCCGAAATAGTTCCGAAATGACCTCGTCGGCATCCCGGACGGATCACGAAAATTATCCAGAAATGATGCCGGAAAGGTCCCCAAATGGTCCCCTAATAGTCCCGAAATTACCCCGACGGGATCCCGGACGGATCCCGAAAACCATCCAGAAATGATGCCGGAAGAGCCCCCAAATGATCCCGAAAAGGTTCCCAAATGACCCCGACGAGATCCCGGACGGATACCGAAAACCATCCAGAAATGATGACGGTAAGTACCCCAAATGATCCCGAAAAAGTCCCCAATGCTCGGAGGGGATCCACAAACCATCAAGAAATTATGCCGGAAGGGTCCCCAAATGTTCCCGAAATAATACAGAAAAAGTCACGAAACGACCCTTAGAGGATCCCCAAATGATCCCGTAATAGCCCCGAAAAGGTCCCGAAATAACCCCGTCGGGATCCCGGACAAATCCCGAAAACCATCCAGAAATGATGCCGGAAGGGATCCCAAATGATTCCGAAAAAGTACCGCAATGATTCCGACGGGATACCGAACGGATACCGAAAATCATCCAGAAGTGATGCCGGAAAGGTCCTCAAATGATCACCTAATAGTCCCGAAATGACCCTTAAGGGATCCTGGACGGATCCCGTAAACCATCCAGAAATGATCCCGATATAGTCCCGAAGAAGTCCTGAAATGACCCTGAGGGATCTCGAAAGGATCCCTAAATGACCCTGACGGGATCCCGGACAGATCCCGAAATCCATCCAGAAATGACCTTGGGAGGGACCCCAAATGATCCCGAAAAAGTCCCGTAATGATTCCGACGGGATCCTGAACGGATACCGAAAACCATCCGGAAGTGATGCCGGAAAGGTCCTCAAATGATCACATAATAGTCCCAAAATGACCCTGACGGCATCCCGGACAGATCCCGAAATCCATCCAGAAATGATCTTGGGAAGGTCCCAAAATGATCCCGAAATAGTCTCAGAAAAGTCCAGAAATTACCCTGACGGGATCCCGGACGAATCCTGAAAGCCATCCTTAAATAATCCCGGAAAAGTCCCGAAATGACCCTGACGGGATCCCGAAAGGATCCCGAAAACTATTCAGAAATGATGCCAGAAAGGTCCTCAAATGGTCTCCTAATAGTTCCGAAAAGACCCTGACGGGATCCCGAACGTATCCCGACAACTATCCAGAAATGATACCGAAAGGGCCCGCAAATGATCCCGTATTGGTCGAGAAAAAGTCCCGAAATGACCCCGACGGGATGCCGGACGAATCCCAAGAACCATCCAGAAATGATGCCGGAAGGGACCCCAAATGATCCCGAAAAAGTCCCGCAATTATTCCGACGGGATCCTGAAAAGATACCGAAAACCAGAAGTGATGACGGAAAGGTCCTCAAATGATCACCTAATAGTCCCAAAATGACCCTGACGGCATCCCGGACAGATCCCGAAATCCATCCAGAAATGATCTTGGGAAGGTCCCAAAATGATACCGAAATAGTCTCGGAAAAGACCAGAAATTACCCTGTCGGGTTCCCGGACGAATCCTGAAAGCCATCCTTAAATGATCCCGAAAAAGTCTCGAAATGACCCTGACGGGACCCCGAAAGGATCCCGAAAACTATCCAGAAATGATTCCGGAAGGTCCTCAAATGATCCCCTAATAGTCCCAAAATGACCGTGATGGGATCCCGGACGGATCCCGAAAACCATCCAGAAATGATACCGAAAGGGGCTCAAAATAACCCCGAAAAAGTCCCGTAATGATCCCGGCAACCATCAAGAACTTATCTCTCGAAGGTACGCAAATGATCCCGAAAGTACCCCGACGGGATCCCGGACGGATCCCGAAAATCATCCAGAAATGATGCCGGAAGGGTCCCCAAATGATCGCGAAATAGTCCCGAAATGATTCCGGAATAGTCCCGAAAATGTCCCAAAATAACCCCGACGGGATCCCGGACGGATCCCGAAAACTATACAGAAATGATCCCGGAAGGGTCCCAAAATGATCCCGAAATAGTCCCGAAAAAGTCCCGAAATTACCCCGGTGTAATCCCGGACCGATCCCGAAAACCATCCAGAAATGATCCCATAAGGGTCTCGATATGACCCTTACGGGATTACAAATAAGGTGAAGCTAATTATAAAACCATGTTAATAAGGCAGCAGGCGCATTGGAGCGAATAAAAAGTTACATAGAAACATACAGGTAAGGCTAATAAAAGCGTGCTAATAAAAACAATTGATGGAGGGCGGATGGCGGAAGTAGAGGAGAGGACCACTGATCGTTCCTCCAAAATTGTCTAGATCTCGTTCTGTATGTGCCAGATACCAAAAACTATTGATTTAAGAGAAAATTTATATTGAGTTATAACAATTTATAGATTTTACACCAGAGGGGGAGATAAAGGGGGCGGGCGGAGGGTGTCACTGCTTACTTTGTAATCCCTCGACTTATTTGGCCCCTTGAGTCTGTGATATTGGTTAAGGCCAGTATACGTAAAGTTATAATGTGTAAAAATTATTAAAAAGTAATTGCTCGAAAGGGTCGTGGGACCCCCACCCCTCTTTCCATGTTCGAAAAAAATTTCGCTAGTAGACTACTGTCTGTGTCCCAAATTTCATCAAAATCCGTGTAGCCATTCTGGCGTTATTCAGTCGCAAAGACGAAAAAATATGATAATTAAATTATAACTGTTCCTAGGGGGCGGGGACCACGCCCCTTTAGAAAAATATATAGCTAGTAGATCCTTCTAGACTATTGGCTATATGTGTGCAAAATTTCATCCAAATCGGTCCAGCCGTTCTTGCGTTATTGAGTCACAAAGACAAACGTCTGGACAAACATCCAAACATCCAAACATCCAAACATCCAAACATCTTCACATCCAAACTTTGCCATTTATAATATATACTAGCCTTTACCCGCGGCCCCGTCTGCAAGGAGAAATTTAAATATATGGGCTCTTCGCATTAGCCTGCTTATCAAGTTATCTGTTTAAAATTTTGTTTTCTGTCTAATGCATTTTATTTTTGAAATTGAGTAAAAAAATAACTAAATGAGCTGATAACCTGATAGGATCACAAATGATCCCGAAATTGTCCAGAAAAAGCTACGAAATGACCCCCACGCTATAGCGGACGGATCCCGAAAACCATCCAGAAATGCCCCGGAAGGGTCTCCAAAAGTTCCCGGAAAAGTCCCAAAAAAACCCAAAATGACAACGACACGATTCCAGACGTATCCAGAGAACCACACAGAAATAATCCCTGAAGGTGTTCCAAAATGATCCCGAAAAGGTTCCGAAATGACCCTGACGGGCTCCAGGGCGGATCTCAAAAACCATTCCGAAAATATCCAGGAAGGGTCCCTAAATTATCCCGACATACTCCAGAAAAAGTTCCAAAATGGCTCCGAGGGGATCCACGATGGATCGCGAAAACCATACAGAAATGATCTTGGGAGGGTCCCAAAATGATCCCGAAATAGTCTCGGAAAAGTCCAGAAATTACCCTGACAGGATCCCGGACGAATCCTGAAAACCAATCTTAAATGATGCCGAAAAAGTCCCGAAATGACCCTGATGGGACCCGAAAGTATCCCGAAAACTATCCAGAAATGATGCCGGAAAGGTCCTCAAATGATCTCCTAATAGTTCCGAAAAGACCCTGACGGGATCCAGAACGGATCCCGACAACTATCCAGAAATGATACCGAAAGGGCCCGCAAATGATCCCGTATTAGTCGAGAAAAAGTCCTGAAATGACCCCGACGGGATGCCGGACGAATCCCAAAAACCATCCAGAAATGATGCCGGAAGGGACCCCAAATGATCCCGAAAAAGTCACGCAATTATTCCGACGGGATCCTGAGCGGATACCGAAAACCATCCAGAAGTGATGCCGGAAAGGTCCTCAAATGATCACATAATAGTCCCAAAATGACCCTGACGGCATCCCGGACAGATCCCGAAATCCATCCAGAAATGATCTTGGGAAGGTCCCAAAATGATCCCGAAATAGTCTCGGAAAAGTCCAGAAATTACCCTGACGGTTTCCCGGACGAATCCTGAAAGCCATCCTTAAATGATCCCGGAAAAGTCCCGAAATGACCCTGACGGGATCCCGAAAGGATTCCGAAAACTATCCAGAAATGATTCCGGAAGGTCCTCAAATGATCCCCTAATAGTCCCGAAATGACCGTGATGGGATCCCGAACGGATCCCGACAACTATCCAGAAATGATGCCGAAAGGGTCCGAAAATGATCCCGTATTAGTCGAGAAAAAGTCCCGAAATGACCCCGACGGGATCCCGGACGAATCCCAAAAACCGTCCAGAAATGATGCCGGTAGGTATCCCAAATGATCCCGAAATAGTTCCGAAATGACCTCGTCGGCATCCCGGACGGATCACGAAAATTATCCAGAAATGATGCCGGAAAGGTCCCCAAATGGTCCCCTAATAGTCCCGAAATTACCCCGACGGGATCCCGGACGGATCCCGAAAACCATCCAGAAATGATGCCGGAAGAGCCCCCAAATGATTCCGAAAAGGTTCCCAAATGACCCCGACGAGATCCCGGACGGATACCGAAAACCATCCAGAAATGATGACGGTAAGTACCCCAAATGATCCCGAAAAAGTCCCCAAATGACCCCGACATACTCCAGAAAAAGTTCCGAAATGGCTCGGAGGGGATCCACGACGGATCGCGAAAACCATACAGAAATGATTCCTTAAGGATCCCAAAATGATCCCGAAATAGTGCGGAAATGACCCAGATGGGATCCCGCACAGATCCAGAAATGATTCCGGAAGGGTCCAAAAACTATCCCGGAAAAGTAACAAAAAATGCCGAAATGGCTCCTACGGCATCCCGTACGGATCCAGAAATGATCTCGGAAGGGTCCGTAAACGATCCCAAAATGGTCCCGAAATGACCATGATGGATCCCGCAAACCATCAAGAAATTATGCCGGAAGGGTCCCCAAATAATCCCGAAATAATACAGAAAAAGTCACGAAACGACCCCTAGAGGATCCCCAAATGATCCCGTAATAGCCCCGAAAAGGTCCCGAAATAACCCCGTCGGGATCCCGGACAAATCCCGAAAACCATCCAGAAATGATGCCGGAAGGGATCCCAAATGATTCCGAAAAAGTACCGCAATGATTCCGACGGGATACCGAACGGATACCGAAAATCATCCAGAAGTGATGCCGGAAAGGTCCTCAAATGATCACCTAATAGTCCCGAAATGACCCTTAAGGGATCCCGGACGGATCCCGAAAACCATCCAGAAATGATGCCGGAAGAGCCCCCAAATGATCCCGAAAAGGTTCCCAAATGACCCCGACGAGATCCCGGACGGATCCCGAAAACCATCCAGAAATGATGCCGTAAGAGCCCCCAAATGATCCCGAAAAAGTCCCCAAATGACACCGACGAGATCCGGGACGGATCCCGAAAACCATCCAGAAATGATGCCGAAAGGGTTCCCAAATGATCCCGTATTAGTCGCGAAAAAGTCCCGAAATGGCCCCGACGGGATCCCGGACGGATCCCGAAAACCATCCAGAAATGATGCCGGAAGAGCCCCCAAATGACCCCGAAAAAGTCCCCAAATGACCCCGACGAGATCCCGGACGGATCCCGAAAACCATCAAGAAATGATGCCGGAAGAGCCCCCAAATGATCCCGAAAAAGTCCCCAAATTACCCCGACGAGATCTCGGACGGACCCCGAAAACCATCCAGAAATGATGCCAAAAGGGTCCCCAAATGATCCCGTATTAGTCGCGAAAAAGTCCCGAAATGACCCCGACGGGATGCCGGACGAATCCCGAAGACCATCCAGAAATGATGCCTAAAGGGGCTCAAAATAACCCCGAAAAAGTCCCGTAATGATCCCGGCAACCATCAAGAACTTATCTCTCGAAGGTACGCAAATGATCCCGAAAGTACCCCGACGGGATCCCGGACGGATCCCGAAAATCATCCAGAAATGATGCCGGAAGGGTCCCCAAATGATCGCGAAATAGTCCCGAAATGATTCCGGAATAGTCCCGAAAATGTCCCAAATTAACCCCGACGGGATCCCGGACGGATCCCGAAAACCATCCAGAAATGATGCCGGAAGAGCCCCCAAATGATCCCGAAAAAGTTCCCAAATGACCCCGATGAGATCCCGGACGGATCCCGAAAACCATCCAGAAATGATGCCGTAAGAGCCCCCAAATGATCCCGAAAAAGTCCCCAAATGACACCGACGAGATCCGGGACGGATCCCGAAAACCATCCAGAAATTATGCCAAAAGGGTCCCCAAATGATCCCGTATTAGTCGCGAAAAAGTCCCGAAATGACCCCGACGGGATGCCGGACGAATCCCGAAGACCATCCAGAAATGATGCCTAAAGGGGCTCAAAATAACCCCGAAAAAGTCCCGTAATGATCCCGGCAACCATCAAGAACTTATCTCTCGAAGGTACGCAAATGATCCCGAAAGTACCCCGACGGGATCCTGGACGGATCCCGAAAATCATTCAGAAATGATGCTGGAAGGGTCCCAAAATGATCCCGAAATAGTCCCGAAAAAGTCCCGAAATTACCCCGGTGTAATCCCGGACCGATCCCGAAAACCATCCAGAAATGATCCCATAAGGGTCTCGATATGACCCTTACGGGATTACAAATAAGGTGAAGCTAATTATAAAACCATGTTAATAAGGCAGCAGGCGCATTGGAGCGAATAAAAAGTTACATAGAAACATACAGGTAAGGCTAATAAAAGCGTGCTAATAAAAACAATTGATGGAGGGCGGATGGCGGAAGTAGAGGAGATGACCACTGATCGTTCCTCCAAAATTGTCTAGATCTCGTTCTGTATGTGCCAGATACCAAAAACTATTGATTTAGGAGAAAATTTATATTGAGTTATAACAATTTATAGATTTTACACCAGAGGGGGAGATAAAGGGGGCGGGCGGAGGGTGTCACTGCTTACTTTGTAATCCCTCGACTTATTTGGCCCCTTGAGTCTGTGATATTGGTTAAGGCCAGTATACGTAAAGTTATAATGTGTAAAAATTATTAAAAAGTAATTGCTCGAAAGGGTCGTGGGACCCCCACCCCTCTTTCCATGTTCGAAAAAAATTTCGCTAGTAGACTACTGTCTGTGTCCCAAATTTCATCAAAATCCGTGTAGCCATTCTGGCGTTATTCAGTCGCAAAGACGAAAAAATATGATAATTAAATTATAACTGTTCCTAGGGGGCGGGGACCACGCCCCTTTAGAAAAATATATAGCTAGTAGATCCTTCTAGACTATTGGCTATATGTGTGCAAAATTTCATCCAAATCGGTCCAGCCGTTCTTGCGTTATTGAGTCACAAAGACAAACGTCTGGACAAACATCCAAACATCCAAACATCCAAACATCCAAACATCCAAACATCTTCACATCCAAACTTTGCCATTTATAATATATACTAGCCTTTACCCGCGGCCCCGTCCGCAAGGAGAAATTTAAATATATGGGCTATTCGCGTTAGCCTGCTTATCAAGTTATCTGTTTAAAATTTTGTTTTCTGTCTAATGCATTTTATTTTTGTAATTGAGTAAAAAAAAGAACTAAATGAGCTGATAACCTGATAGGATCCCAAATGATCCCGAAATTATCCAGAAAAAGCTACGAAATGACCCCCACGTTATAGCGGACGGATCCCGAAAACGATCCAGAAATGCCCCGAAAGGGTCTCCAAAAGTTCCCGGAATAGTTCCAAAAAACCAGAAATGACAACGACACGATTCTAGACGTATTCAGAGAACCACACAGAAATGATCCCTGAAGGTGTTCCAAAATGATCCCGAAAAGGTTCCGAAATGACCATGACTGGCTCCCATCCAGAAAATATCCAGGAAGGGTCCCTAAATTATTCCGACATACTCCAGAAAAACTTCCGAAATGGCTCCGAGGGGATCCACAACGGATCGCGAAAACCATACAGAAATGAAACCGGAAGGGTCCCAAAATGATCCCGAAATAGTCCGGAAATGACCCAAATGGGATCCCGCACATATCCAGAAATGATCCGGGAAGGGTCCAAAATCTATCCCGGAAAAGTAACAAAAAATCCCGAAATGGCTCCTACGGCATCCCGGACGGATCCAGAAATGATCTCGGAAGGGTCCCCAAATGATCCCAAAATAGTCCCGAAATGACCCTGATGGATCCGGCAAACCATCAAGAAATTATGCCGGAAGGGTCCCCAAATGATCCCGAAATAATACAGAAAAAGTCACGAAACGACCCCTAGAGGATCCCCAAATGATCCCGTATTAGCCCCGAAAAGGTCCCGAAATAACCCCGACGGGATCCCGGACAAATCCCGAAAACCATCCAGAAAGAATGCCGGAAGGGATCCCAAATGATTCCGACAAAGTCCCGCATTGATTCCGACGGGATCCCGAACGGATACCGAAAATCATCCAGAAGTGATGCCGGAAAGGTCCTCAAATGATCACCTAATAGTCCCGAAATTACCCTTAAGGGGCCCTGGACGGATCCGTAAACCATCCAGAAACGATCCCGATATAGTCCCGAAGAAGTCCCGAAATGACCATGACGGGATCTCGAATGGATCCGTAAACCATCCAGAAACGATCCCGATATAGTCCCGAAGAAGTCCCGAAATGACCATGACGGGATCTCGAACGCATCCCTAAATGACCCTGACGGGATCCCGGACGAATCCTGAAACCCAATCGTAAATGATGCCGAAAAAGTCCCGAAATGACCCTCATGGGACCCCGAAAGGATCCCGCAAACTATCCAGAAATGATGCCGGAAAAGTCCTCAAATGATCTCCTAATAGTTACGAAAAGACCCTGACGGGATCCCGAACGGATCCCGACAAATATCCAGAAATGATGCCGAAAGGGCCCGCAAATGATCCCCTATTAGTCGAGAAAAAGTCCCGAAATGACCCCGACGGGATGCCGGACGAATCCCAAATACCATCCAGAAATGATGCCGGAAGGGACCCCAAATTATCCCGAAAAAGTCCCGCAATGAATCCGACGGGATCCTGAACGGATACCGAAAACCATCCAGAAGTGATGCCGGCAAGGTCCTCAAATGATCACCTAATAGTCCCAAAATGGCCCTGACGGCATCCCGGACAAATCCCGAAATCCTTCCAGAAATGATTTTGGGAATGTCCCAAAATGATCCCGAAATAGTCTCGAAAAGTCCAGAAATTACGCTGACGGGTTCCCGGACGGATCCCGAAAACCATCCAGAAATGATGCCGGCAGAGCCCCCAAATGATCCCGAAAAAGTCCCCAAATGACCCCGACATACTCCAGAAAAAGTTCCGAAATGGCTCCGAGGGTATCTACGACGGATCGCGAAAACCATACAGAAATGATTGCGGAAGGATCCCAAAATGATCCCGAAATAGTGTGGAATTGACCCAGATGGGATCCCGCACAGATCCAGAAATGATCCCGGAAGGGTCCAAAAACTATCCCGAAAAAGTTACAAAAAATCCCGAAATGGCTCCTACGGCATCCCGGATGGATGCAGAAATGATCTCGGAAGGGTCCCCAAATGATCCCAAAATGGTCCCGAAATGACTCTGATGGATCCGGCAAACCATCATGAAATTATGCCGGAAGGGTCCCCAAATGATCCCGAAATAAAACAGAAAAAGTCACGAAACGACCCATAGAGGATCCCCAAATGATCCCGTATTAGCCCCGAAAAGGTCCCGAAATAACCCCGACGTGATCCCGGACAAATCCCGAAAACCATCCAGAAATGATGCCGGAAGGGGTCCCAAATGATTCCGAAAAAGTCCCGCAATGATTTCGACGAGATCCCGAACGGATACCGAAAATCATCCAGAAGTGATGCCGGAAAGGTCCTCAAATGATCACCTAATAGTCCCGAAATGACCCTTAAGGGATTCTGGACGGATCCCGTAAACCATCCAGAAATGATCCCGATATAGTCCCGAAGAAGTCCCGAAAGGACCCTGACGGGATTTCGAACGCATCCCTAAATGACCCTGACGGGATCCCGGACAGATCCCGAAATCTATCCAGAAATGATTTTGGGAGGGACCCCAAATGATCCCGAAAAAGTCTCTAAAAAGTCCAGAAATTACACTGACAGGTTCCCGGATGAATCCTGAAAGCCATCCTTAAATGATCCCGAAAAAGTCCCAAAATGACCCTGGCGGGACCCCGAAAGGATCCCGAAAACTATCCAGAAATGATGTCGGAAAGGTCCTCAAATGATCTCCTAATAGTTCCGAAAAGACCCTGACGGCATCCGGACAGATCCCGAAATCCATCCAGAAATGATCTTGGGAAGGTCCCAAAATGATCCCGAAATAGTCCCGAAATGACCGTGACGGGATCCCGAAAGGATTCCGAAAACTATCAAGAAATGATGCCGGAAAGGTCCTCAAATGATCCCCTAATAGTCCCGAAATGACCGTGACGGGATCCCGAACGGATCACGACAACTATCCGGAAATGATGCCGAAAGGGTCCGCAAATGATCCCGTATTAGTCGAGAAAGTCCCGAAATGACCTCGACGGGATCCCGGACGACTCCCAAAAACCATCCAGAAATGATGCCGGTAGGTATCTCAAATGATCCCGAAATAATCTCGAAATGACCTCGTCGGCATCCCGGACGGATCCCGAAAATTATTCAGAAATTATGCCGGAAAGGTCCCCAAATGATCCCCTAATAGTCCCGATATTACCCTGATGGGATTCCGGACGGATCCCGAAAACCATGCCGAAAGGGTTCCCAAATGATCCCGTATTAGTCGCGAAAAAATCCCGAAATGACCCCGACGGCATCCCGGATGGATCCCGAAAACCATCCAGAAATGATGCCGAAAGGGTTCCCAAATGATCCCGTATTAGTCGCGAAAAAATCCCGAAATGACCCCGACGGCATCCCGGATGGATCCCGAAAACCATCCAGAAATGATGCCGGAAGAGCCCCCAAATGATCCCGAAAAGTCCCCAAATGACCCCGACGAGATCCCGGACGGATCCCGAAAACCATCCAGAAATGATGCCGGAAGAGCCCCCAAATGATCCCGAAAAAGTCCCCAAATGAACCCAACGAGATCCGGGACGGATCCCGAAAACCATCCAGAAATGATGCCGGAAGAGCCCCCAAATGATCCCGAAAAAGTCTCCAAATTACTCCGACGAGATCCCGGACGGATCCCGAAAACCATCCAGAAATGATGCCGGAAGAGCCCCCAAATGATCCCGAAAAGTCCCTAAATTACCCCGACGAGATCCCGTACGGATCCCGAAAACCATCCAGAAATGATGCCGAAAGGGTTCCCAAATGATCCCGTATTAGTCGCCAAAAAGTCCCGAAATGACCCCGACGGGATCCCGGACGGATCCCGAAAACCATCCAGAAATGATGCCGGAAGAGCCCCAAAATGATCCCGAAAAAGTCCCCAAATGACTCCGACGAGATCCCGGACGGATCCCGAAAACCATCCAGAAATGATGCCGGAAGAGCCCCCAAATGATCCCGAAAAAGTCCCCAAATTACCCCGACGGAATGCCGGACGATTCCCGAAGACCATCCAGAAATGATGCCTAAAGGGACCCAAAATAACCCCGAAAAAGTCCCGTAATGATCTCGGCAACCATCAAGAATTTATCTCTCGAAGGTACGCAAATGATCCCGAAAGTACTCCGACGGGATCCCGGACGGATCCCGCAAACCATCCAGAAATGATGCCGGAAAGGTCCCCAAATGATGGCGAAATAATCCCGAAATGATTCCGGAATAGTCCCGAAAATGTCCCAAAATAACCCCGACTGGATCCCGGACGGATCCCGAAAACTATACAGAAATGATCCCGGAAGGGTCCCAAAATGATCCCGAAATATTCCCGAAAAAGTCTCGAAATTACCCCGGCGGGATCCCGGACCGATTCCGAAAACCATCCAGAAATGATCCCGGAAGGGTCTCCATATGAGGTGAAGCTAATTATAAAACCATGTTAATAAGGCAGCAGGCGCAGGAGCGAATGAAAAGTTACATAGAAACGTACAGGTAAAGTTAATAAAAGCGTGCTAATAAAAACAATTGAAGAAGGGCGGATGGCGGGGGTAAAAGGAGAGGACCACTGATCGTTCCTCCAAAATTGTCTAGATCTCGATCTGTATGTGCCAGATACCAAAAACTATTGATTTAGGAGAAAATTTATATTGAGTTATAACAATTTATAGATTTTACACCAGAGTGGGTGATAAAGGGGGGAAGGGCGGAGGGTGTCACTGCTTACTTTGTAAGCCCTCGACTTATTTAACCCCTTGAGTCGGTGATATTGGTGAAGGCCAGTATACGTAAAGTTATAATGTGTAAAAATTATTAAAAAGTAATTGCTCGAAGAGGTCGTGGGACCCCCACCCCTCTTTCCATGTGCGAAAAAAATTTCGCTAGTAGTACTGCCTGTGTCCTATATTTCATCAAAATCCGTGTAGCCATTCTGGCGTGATTCAGTCGCAAAGACGAAAAAATATAATAATTAAATTATAACTGTTCCTAGGGGGCGGCGACCACGCCCCTTTTCAAAAATATATAGCTAGTAGATCCTTCTAGACTATTGGCTATATGTGTGCAAAATTTCATCCAAATCGGTCCAGCCGTTCTTGCGTGATTGAGTCACAAAGACAAACGTCTGGACAAACATCCAAACATCCAAACATCCAAACATCCAAACATCTTCACATCCAAACTTTGCCATTTATAATATATATTAGATACTAGCCTTTACCCGCGGCCCCGTCCGCAAGGAGAAATTTAAATATATGGGCTCTTCGCATTGCTTATCAAGTTATCTGTTTAAAATTTTGTTTTCTGTCTAATGCATTTTATTTTTGAAATTGAGTAAAAAAATAACTAAATGAGCTGATAACCTGATAGGATCACAAATGATCCCGAAATTGTCCAGAAAAAGCTACGAAATGACCCCCACGCTATAGCGGACGGATCCCGAAAACCATCCAGAAATGCCCCGGAAGGGTCTCCAAAAGTTCCCGGAAAAGTCCCAAAAAAACCCAAAATGACGACGACACGATTCCAGACGTATCCAGAGAACCACACAGAAATAATCCCTGAAGGTGTTCCAAAATGATCCCGAAAAGGTTCCGAAATGACCCTGACGGGCTCCAGGGCGGATCTCAAAAACCATTCCGAAAATATCCAGGAAGGGTCCCTAAATTATCCCGACATACTCCAGAAAAAGTTCCAAAATGGCTCCGAGGGGATCCACGATGGATCGCGAAAACCATACAGAAATGATCTTGGGAGGGTCCCAAAATGATCCCGAAATAGTCTCGGAAAAGTCCAGAAATTACCCTGACAGGATCCCGGACGAATCCTGAAAACCAATCTTAAATGATGCCGAAAAAGTCCCGAAATGACCCTGATGGGACCCGAAAGTATCCCGAAAACTATCCAGAAATGATGCCGGAAAGGTCCTCAAATGATCTCCTAATAGTTCCGAAAAGACCCTGACGGGATCCAGAACGGATCCCGACAACTATCCAGAAATGATACCGAAAGGGCCCGCAAATGATCCCGTATTAGTCGAGAAAAAGTCCTGAAATGACCCCGACGGGATGCCGGACGAATCCCAAAAACCATCCAGAAATGATGCCGGAAGGGACCCCAAATGATCCCGAAAAAGTCACGCAATTATTCCGACGGGATCCTGAGCGGATACCGAAAACCATCCAGAAGTGATGCCGGAAAGGTCCTCAAATGATCACATAATAGTCCCAAAATGACCCTGACGGCATCCCGGACAGATCCCGAAATCCATCCAGAAATGATCTTGGGAAGGTCCCAAAATGATCCCGAAATAGTCTCGGAAAAGTCCAGAAATTACCCTGACGGTTTCCCGGACGAATCCTGAAAGCCATCCTTAAATGATCCCGGAAAAGTCCCGAAATGACCCTGACGGGATACCGAAAGGATTCCGAAAACTATCCAGAAATGATTCCGGAAGGTCCTCAAATGATCCCCTAATAGTCCCGAAATGACCGTGATGGGATCCCGAACGGATCCCGACAACTATCCAGAAATGATGCCGAAAGGGTCCGCAAATGATCCCGTATTAGTCGAGAAAAAGTCCCGAAATGACCCCGACGGGATCCCGGACGAATCCCAAAAACCATCCAGAAATGATGCCGGTAGGTATCCCAAATGATCCCGAAATAGTTCCGAAATGACCTCGTCGGCATCCCGGACGGATCACGAAAATTATCCAGAAATGATGCCGGAAAGGTCCCCAAATGGTCCCCTAATAGTCCCGAAATTACCCCGACGGGATCCCGGAAAAGTCCCGAAATGACCCTGACGGGATCCCGAAAGGATCCCGAAAACTATTCAGAAATGATGCCAGAAAGGTCCTCAAATGGTCTCCTAATAGTTCCGAAAAGACCCTGACGGGATCCCGAACGTATCCCGACAACTATCCAGAAATGATACCGAAAGGGCCCGCAAATGATCCCGTATTAGTCGAGAAAAAGTCCCGAAATGACCCCGACGGGATGCCGGACGAATCCCAAGAACTATCCAGAAATGATGCCGGAAGGGACCCCAAATGATCCCGAAAAAGTCCCGCAATTATTCCGACGGGATCCTGAAAAGATACCGAAAACCAGAAGTGATGACGGAAAGGTCCTCAAATGATCACCTAATAGTCCCAAAATGACCCTGACGACATCCCGGACAGATCCCGAAATCCATCCAGAAATGATCTTGGGAAGGTCCCAAAATGATACCGAAATAGTCTCGGAAAAGACCAGAAATTACCCTGTCGGGTTCCCGGACGAATCCTGAAAGCCATCCTTAAATGATCCCGAAAAAGTCCCCAAATGACACCGACGAGATCCGGGACGGATCCCGAAAACCATCCAGAAATGATGCCGAAAGGGTTTCCAAATGATCCCGTATTAGTCGCGAAAAAGTCCCGAAATGACCCCGACGGGATCCCGGACGGATCCCGAAAACCATCCAGAAATGATGCCGGAAGAGCCCCCAAATGACCCCGAAAAAGTCCCCAAATGACCCCGACGAGATCCCGGACGGATCCCGAAAACCATCAAGAAATGATGCCGGAAGAGCCCCCAAATGATCCCGAAAAAGTCCCCAAATTACCCCGACGAGATCTCGGACGGACCCCGAAAACCATCCAGAAATGATGCCAAAAGGGTCCCCAATTGATCCCGTATTAGTCGCGAAAAAGTCCCGAAATGACCCCGACGGGATGCCGGACGAATCCCGAAGACCATCCAGAAATGATGCCTAAAGGGGCTCAAAATAACCCCGAAAAAGTCCCGTAATGATCCCGGCAACCATCAAGAACTTATCTCTCGAAGGTACGCAAATGATCCCGAAAGTACCCCGACGGGATCCCGGACGGATCCCGAAAATCATCCAGAAATGATGCCGGAAGGGTCCCCAAATGATCGCGAAATAGTCCCGAAATGATTCCGGAATAGTCCCGAAAATGTCCCAAATTAACCCCGACGGGATCCCGGACGGATCCCGAAAACTATACAGAAATGATCCCGGAAGGGTCCCAAAATGATCCCGAAATAGTCCCGAAAAAGTCCCGAAATTACCCCGGTGTAATCCCGGACCGATCCCGAAAACCATCCAGAAATGATCCCATAAGGGTCTCGATATGACCCTTACGGGATTACAAATAAGGTGAAGCTAATTATAAAACCATGTTAATAAGGCAGCAGGCGCATTGGAGCGAATAAAAAGTTACATAGAAACATACAGGTAAGGCTAATAAAAGCGTGCTAATAAAAACAATTGATGGAGGGCGGATGGCGGAAGTAGAGGAGAGGACCACTGATCGTTCCTCCAAAATTGTCTAGATCTCGTTCTGTATGTGCCAGATACCAAAAACTATTGATTTAGGAGAAAATTTATATTGAGTTATAACAATTTATAGATTTTACACCAGAGGGGGAGATAAAGGGGGCGGGCGGAGGGTGTCACTGCTTACTTTGTAATCCCTCGACTTATTTGGCCCCTTGAGTCTGTGATATTGGTTAAGGCCAGTATACGTAAAGTTATAATGTGTAAAAATTATTAAAAAGTAATTGCTCGAAAGGGTCGTGGGACCCCCACCCCTCTTTCCATGTTCGAAAAAAATTTCGCTAGTAGACTACTGTCTGTGTCCCAAATTTCATCAAAATCCGTGTAGCCATTCTGGCGTTATTCAGTCGCAAAGACGAAAAAATATGATAATTAAATTATAACTGTTCCTAGGGGGCGGGGACCACGCCCCTTTAGAAAAATATATAGCTAGTAGATCCTTCTAGACTATTGGCTATATGTGTGCAAAATTTCATCCAAATCGGTCCAGCCGTTCTTGCGTTATTGAGTCACAAAGACAAACGTCTGGACAAACATCCAAACATCCAAACATCTTCACATCCAAACTTTGCCATATATAATATACTAGCCTTTACCCGCGGCCCCGTCCGCAAGGAGAAATTTAAATATATGGGCTATTCGCGTTAGCCTGCTTATCAAGTTATCTGTTTAAAATTTTGTTTTCTGTCTAATGCATTTTATTTTTGTAATTGAGTAAAAAAAAGAACTAAATGAGCTGATAACCTGATAGGATCCCAAATGATCCCGAAATTATCCAGAAAAAGCTACGAAATGACCCCCACGTTATAGCGGACGGATCCCGAAAACGATCCAGAAATGCCCCGAAAGGGTCTCCAAAAGTTCCCGGAATAGTTCCAAAAAACCAGAAATGACAACGACACGATTCTAGACGTATCCAGAGAACCACACAGAAATGATCCCTGAAGGTGTTCCAAAATGATCCCGAAAAGGTTCCGAAATGACCATGACTGGCTCCCATCCAGAAAATATCCAGGAAGGGTCCCTAAATTATTCCGACATACTCCAGAAAAACTTCCGAAATGGCTCCGAGGGGATCCACAACGGATCGCGAAAACCATACAGAAATGAAACCGGAAGGGTCCCAAAATGATCCCGAAATAGTCCGGAATTGACCCAAATGGGATCCCGCACATATCCAGAAATGATCCCGGAAGGGTCCAAAATCTATCCCGGAAAAGTAACAAAAAATCCCGAAATGGCTCCTACGGCATCCCGGACGGATCCAGAAATGATCTCGGAAGGGTCCCCAAATGATCCCAAAATAGTCCCGAAATGACCCTGATGGATCCGGCAAACCATCAAGAAATTATGCCGGAAGGGTCCCCAAATGATCCCGAAATAATACAGAAAAAGTCACGAAACGACCCCTAGAGGATCCCCAAATGATCCCGTATTAGCCCCGAAAAGGTCCCGAAATAACCCCGACGGGATCCCGGACAAATCCCGAAAACCATCCAGAAAGAATGCCGGAAGGGATCCCAAATGATTCCGACAAAGTCCCGCATTGATTCCGACGGGATCCCGAACGGATACCGAAAATCATCCAGAAGTGATGCCGGAAAGGTCCTCAAATGATCACCTAATAGTCCCGAAATTACCCTTAAGGGGCCCTGGACGGATCCGTAAACCATCCAGAAACGATCCCGATATAGTCCCGAAGAAGTCCCGAAATGACCATGACGGGATCTCGAATGGATCCGTAAACCATCCAGAAACGATCCCGATATAGTCCCGAAGAAGTCCCGAAATGACCATGACGGGATCTCGAACGCATCCCTAAATGACCCTGACGGGATCCCGGACGAATCCTGAAACCCAATCGTAAATGATGCCGAAAAAGTCCCGAAAGGACCCTCATGGGACCCCGGAAGGATCCCGCAAACTATCCAGAAATGATGCCGGAAAAGTCCTCAAATGATCTCCTAATAGTTACGAAAAGACCCTGACGGGATCCCGAACGGATCCCGACAAATATCCAGAAATGATGCCGAAAGGGCCCGCAAATGATCCCCTATTAGTCGAGAAAAAGTCCCGAAATGACCCCGACGGGATGCCGGACGAATCCCAAATACCATCCAGAAATGATGCCGGAAGGGACCCCAAATTATCCCGAAAAAGTCCCGCAATGAATCCGACGGGATCCTGAACGGATACCGAAAACCATCCAGAAGTGATGCCGGCAAGGTCCTCAAATGATCACCTAATAGTCCCAAAATGGCCCTGACGGCATCCCGGACAAATCCCGAAATCCTTCCAGAAATGATTTTGGGAATGTCCCAAAATGATCCCGAAATAGTCTCGAAAAGTCCAGAAATTACGCTGACGGGTTCCCGGACGGATCCCGAAAACCATCCAGAAATGATGCCGGCAGAGCCCCCAAATGATCCCGAAAAAGTCCCCAAATGACCCCGACATACTCCAGAAAAAGTTCCGAAATGGCTCCGAGGGTATCCACGACGGATCGCGAAAACCATACAGAAATGATTGCGGAAGGATCCCAAAATGATCCCGAAATAGTGTGGAATTGACCCAGATGGGATCCCGCACAGATCCAGAAATGATCCCGGAAGGGTCCAAAAACTATCCCGAAAAAGTTACAAAAAATCCCGAAATGGCTCCTACGGCATCCCGGATGGATGCAGAAATGATCTCGGAAGGGTCCCCAAATGATCCCAAAATGGTCCCGAAATGACTCTGATGGATCCGGCAAACCATCATGAAATTATGCCGGAAGGGTCCCCAAATGATCCCGAAATAAAACAGAAAAAGTCACGAAACGACCCATAGAGGATCCCCAAATGATCCCGTATTAGCCCCGAAAAGGTCCCGAAATAACCTCGACGTGATCCCGGACAAATCCCGAAAACCATCCAGAAATGATGCCGGAAGGGGTCCCAAATGATTCCGAAAAAGTCCCGCAATGATTTCGACGAGATCCCGAACGGATACCGAAAATCATCCAGAAGTGATGCCGGAAAGGTCCTCAAATGATCACCTAATAGTCCCGAAATGACCCTTAAGGGATTCTGGACGGATCCCGTAAACCATCCAGAAATGATCCCGATATAGTCCCGAAGAAGTCCCGAAAGGACCCTGACGGGATCTCGAACGCATCCCTAAATGACCCTGACGGGATCCCGGACAGATCCCGAAATCTATCCAGAAATGATTTTGGGAGGGACCCCAAATGATCCCGAAAAAGTCTCTAAAAAGTCCAGAAATTACACTGACAGGTTCCCGGATGAATCCTGAAAGCCATCCTTAAATGATCCCGAAAAAGTCCCGAAATGACCCTGACGGGACCCCGAAAGGATCCCGAAAACTATCCAGAAATGATGTCGGAAAGGTCCTCAAATGATCTCCTAATAGTTCCGAAAAGACCCTGACGGCATCCGGACAGATCCCGAAATCCATCCAGAAATGATCTTGGGAAGGTCCCAAAATGATCCCGAAATAGTCCCGAAATGACCGTGACGGGATCCCGAAAGGATTCCGAAAACTATCAAGAAATGATGCCGGAAAGGTCCTCAAATGATCCCCTAATAGTCCCGAAATGACCGTGACGGGATCCCGAACGGATCACGACAACTATCCGGAAATGATGCCGAAAGGGTCCGCAAATGATCCCGTATTAGTCGAGAAAGTCCCGAAATGACCTCGACGGGATCCCGGACGACTCCCAAAAACCATCCAGAAATGATGCCGGTAGGTATCTCAAATGATCCCGAAATAATCTCGAAATGACCTCGTCGGCATCCCGGACGGATCCCGAAAATTATTCAGAAATTATGCCGGAAAGGTCCCCAAATGATCCCCTAATAGTCCCGATATTACCCTGATGGGATTCCGGACGGATCCCGAAAACCATGCCGAAAGGGTTCCCAAATGATCCCGTATTAGTCGCGAAAAAATCCCGAAATGACCCCGACGGCATCCCGGATGGATCCCGAAAACCATCCAGAAATGATGCCGAAAGGGTTCCCAAATGATCCCGTATTAGTCGCGAAAAAATCCCGAAATGACCCCGACGTCATCCCGGATGGATCCCGAAAACCATCCAGAAATGATGCCGGAAGAGCCCCCAAATGATCCCGAAAAGTCCCCAAATGACCCCGACGAGATCCCGGACGGATCCCGAAAACCATCCAGAAATGATGCCGGAAGAGCCCCCAAATGATCCCGAAAAAGTCCCCAAATGAACCCAACGAGATCCGGGACGGATCCCGAAAACCATCCAGAAATGATGCCGGAAGAGCCCCCAAATGATCCCGAAAAAGTCTCCAAATTACTCCGACGAGATCCCGGACGGATCCCGAAAACCATCCAGAAATGATGCCGGAAGAGCCCCCAAATGATCCCGAAAAAGTCCCTAAATTACCCCGACGAGATCCCGTACGGATCCCGAAAACCATCCAGAAATGATGCCGAAAGGGTTCCCAAATGATCCCGTATTAGTCGCCAAAAAGTCCCGAAATGACCCCGACGGGATCCCGGACGGATCCCGAAAACCATCCAGAAATGATGCCGGAAGAGCCCCAAAATGATCCCGAAAAAGTCCCCAAATGACTCCGACGAGATCCCGGACGGATCCCGAAAACCATCCAGAAATGATGCCGGAAGAGCCCCCAAATGATCCCGAAAAAGTCCCCAAATTACCCCGACGGAATGCCGGACGATTCCCGAAGACCATCCAGAAATGATGCATAAAGGGACCCAAAATAACCCCGAAAAAGTCCCGTAATGATCTCGGCAACCATCAAGAATTTATCTCTCGAAGGTACGCAAATGATCCCGAAAGTACTCCGACGGGATCCCGGACGGATCCCGCAAACCATCCAGAAATGATGCCGGAAAGGTCCCCAAATGATGACGAAATAATCCCGAAATGATTCCGGAATAGTCCCGAAAATGTCCCAAAATAACCCCGACTGGATCCCGGACGGATCCCGAAAACTATACAGAAATGATCCCGGAAGGGTCCCAAAATGATCCCGAAATATTCCCGAAAAAGTCTCGAAATTACCCCGGCGGGATCCCGGACCGATTCCGAAAACCATCCAGAAATGATCCCGGAAGGGTCTCCATATGAGGTGAAGCTAATTATAAAACCATGTTAATAAGGCAGCAGGCGCAGGAGCGAATGAAAAGTTACATAGAAACGTACAGGTAAAGTTAATAAAAGCGTGCTAATAAAAACAATTGAAGAAGGGCGGATGGTGGGGGTAAAAGGAGAGGACCACTGATCGTTCCTCCAAAATTGTCTAGATCTCGATCTGTATGTGCCAGATACCAAAAACTATTGATTTAGGAGAAAATTTATATTGAGTTATAACAATTTATAGATTTTACACCAGAGTGGGTGATAAAGGGGGGAAGGGCGGAGGGTGTCACTGCTTACTTTGTAAGCCCTCGACTTATTTAACCCCTTGAGTCGGTGATATTGGTGAAGGCCAGTATACGTAAAGTTATAATGTGTAAAAATTATTAAAAAGTAATTGCTCGAAGAGGTCGTGGGACCCCCACCCCTCTTTCCATGTGCGAAAAAAATTTCGCTAGTAGTACTGCCTGTGTCCTATATTTCATCAAAATCCGTGTAGCCATTCTGGCGTGATTCAGTCGCAAAGACGAAAAAATATAATAATTAAATTATAACTGTTCCTAGGGGGCGGCGACCACGCCCCTTTTCAAAAATATATAGCTAGTAGATCCTTCTAGACTATTGGCTATATGTGTGCAAAATTTCATCCAAATCGGTCCAGCCGTTCTTGCGTGATTGAGTCACAAAGACAAACGTCTGGACAAACATCCAAACATCCAAACATCCAAACATCCAAACATCTTCACATCCAAACTTTGCCATTTATAATATATATTAGAATTAGACTAGCCTTTACCCGCGGCCCCGTCCGCAAGGAGAAAATAAAATATATGTGCTATTCACGTTAGCCTGCTTATCAAGTTGTCTGTTTAAAAATTTTTTCTGTCAATGTATTTTATTTTTTAATACAGTAAAAAAAAAAGAACTAACTGAGCTGATGGGCACGCTTACATGAATAGTACAATACACTTTTTTCGAATTAAAAAAAAATACATTTTGTTTCTAAGTTAAATTAATTGATATGACAGGGGTGAAAGAATTACTACTCATAGAACAAAGGAGTGAAACTACAATTAGCTAAAACCAAAAAGAAGTTTTTAAATGAAAGCAGTGTTGCTTTTTCGGGTATTTAGTTGGTTAAAATATTACAAAAATTTTAATTATAGTTGTAATAGTTCGTTACAGGATTCATTTAAAAATAGAACGAAAAAGCTGTGATATATTAAAGATAAAACATACCGAATTTTATTTACGAATAATTTGCCGTAAATCCACGGCCATGTGTGCTGAATTACCGGTTTCGAAGAGACCTAAAATGATCCCGGAAGTGTCCCTAAATGACACCAAATAGTCACGAAATGATGCCGACGGGATCCTGGACAAATCTCGAAAACTATCCAGAAATGATGCCGGAAGGGTCCCAAAATAATCCCGAAGTAGTCACGAAAAGTCCCGAAATGACCCTGACGGGATCCCGGACGGATACCGAAAACCATCCAGATTTGATTCCTGAACGGTCCGCAAATGATCCCGATATAGTCCGAAAAAGTCCCGAAAAAACTCTGACGGGATCCCGGACAAATCCCGAAAATCGCCCAGAAATTATCCCGGAGGAATCCCAAAATGATTCCGAAATAGTAGTCACGAAAAAGGCCCGAAATGACCCTGACGGGATCCCGAAAACCATCCAGAAATGACTCTGGAGGGATCCCCAAATGATCCCGGAAAAGTCCACAAACCATCCAGAATTGATCTCTGAAGGTTCCGCAAATGATCCCGAAATAGTCCCGAAAGTCACGAAGAACTCAGACCCATCCCGAAAATCATGAAGAAATTATCCTGGAAGGGTCTCAAAATTACCCCGAAATAACTCTGACGGGATCCCGGACAGATCCCGAAAATCATCCAGAACTGAGCTCTGAAACGTCCCCAAATAATCCAGAAATAGTCCGGAAAAAGTCCCGAAAAAACTCCGTCGGGATCCCGGACAGATCCCGAAAATCACCCAGAAATTATGCCGGAGGGGTCCCAAAATGATTCCGAAATAGTCCCGAAAAAGTCCCGAAATGACCTTGAGGGGATCCCAGACCGATACCGAAAACCATCCAGAATTGATCTCTAAAGGGTCCGCAATTTATCCCAGATAAAGTCGCGAAAAAACTATGAAGGGATCCCGAATAGATCCCGAAAATCATATAGAAATTATCCCGGAAGGGTCCCAAAATGATCCCGAAATAGTCCCGAAAAGGCGCGAAATAACCCTGACGGGATCCCGGACGGATCCCGAAAACCACCCAGAAATGATCTTTAAGGGCAACTGACCCCGAAATAGTCGTGAAAAAGTCCCGAAATTACCCCGACGGGATCCCGAAAACCATCCAGAAATTATCCCTGAAGGATCCCCAAATGATCCAAGAACAGTCTCGAAACTCCCTGACATTTTCCCGAAAAAGTAAAAAAATAAACCCGACGGGATCTCGGACGGATCCCGAAAACGATCCAGAAATGATGCCGGAAGGGACCCCAAATGATCCCGAAAAATTCCCGAAATTCCCCCGATGGGATCCCGGACGGATCCCGGACCATCCAGAAATGATGCCGGTTGGTACCCCAAAATGATCCCGAAATAGGCCAGAAATGACCCCGTCGGGATCCCGGACGGATCCCCAAAAGTGTACAGAAATGATGCTGGAAGGTGAAATGATCCCCTTAAAGAAAGATGAAAAATGAAATGTTCCCTTATAGTTCCGAAATGATCCTAACGGGATTCCCGATGGATCCCGGAAACTATCCAGAAATGATGCCGGAAAGGTTCCCAAGTAATCCCCAAATAGTCCCGAAATTACCCTGACGGTATCCCGGACGGATCACGAAAACCATCCGGAAATGATGGCGAAAGGGTCCCCAAATGATCCCGCATTAGTCGCGGGTTCCGAAATGACCCTGACGGGATCCCCGAAGGATCCCGGAAACTATCCAGAAATGATGCCGGAAAGGTTCCCAAGTTATCCCCAAATAGTCCCGAAATTACCCTGACGGTATCCCGGACGGATACCGAAAACCATCTAGAAAAGTGGCCGGAAGATACCCCAAATCATCCCTAAAAAGTCCTGAAATGATCCAGACGGGATCCCGGACGAATCCCGAAAACTATCCATCTAGGTACCCCAAATGATCCCGAAATGATCCCGCCGGGATCACGGGCGGATCCTGAAAAAGTCCTGAAATGACCCCGAAATGATGAAGGTAGGTACCCAAATGATCCCGAAATAGTCCCGAAATGATCCCGACGGGATCCCGGACGGATCCCGAAAACCAACCAGAAATGATGCCGGTAGGTACCCCAAATGGTCCCGATATGACCCCGTCGGGATCCCGCACGGATCCCTAAAACTATCCAGAAATGATGCCGGAAAGGTCCCCAAATAACCCCCTAATAGTCCCGAAATTACGCCGACGGAATCCCGGACGGATCCGGAAACCATCCAGAAATGATGCCGGAGGAGACCCCAAATGATCTCGCTAAAGTCCCAAAATGACCCCGACAGGGTCCCGGACGGATCCCGTAAACCATCCAGAAATGATGCCGGTAGGTACCCCAAATGGTCCCGATATGACCCCGTCGGGATCCCGAACGGATCCCTAAAACTATCCAGAAATGATGCCGAAAGGGTCCCCAAATGATCCTGTATTAGTCGAGAAAAAGTTCCGAAATGACTCCGACGGGATCCCGGATGGATTCCGAAAACCATCTAGAAATGATACCGGAAGAGACCCCAAATGATCCCGCCAGGATCCCGGACGGATCCCGAAAACCATCCAGAAATGATGCCGGAGGAGACTCCAAATGATCCCGCTAAACTCCCAAAATGACCCCGACAGGGTCCCGGACGGATCCCGTAAACCATCCAGACATGATGCCGGAAGAGACCCCAAATGATCTCGCAAAAGTCCCAAAATGACCCCGACAGGATCCCGGACGGATCTCGTAAACCATCCAGAAATGATGCCGGAAGAGACCCCAAATGATCCCGCAAAAGTCCCAAAATGACCCCGACAGGATCCCGGACGGATCCCGAAAACCATCCAGAAATGATGCCGGGAGATACCCCAAATGATCCCGCAAAAGTCCCAAAATGACCCCGACAGGATCCCGGACGGATCCCGTAAACCATCCAGAAATGATGCCGGAAGAGAACCCAAATGATCCCGCAAAAGGCCCAAAATGACCCCGACAGGATCCCGGACGGATCCCGTAAACCATCCAGAAATGATGCCGGAAGAGACCCCAAATGATCCCGCAAAAGTCCCAAAATGACCCCGACAGGATCCCGGACGGATCCCGAAAATCATACAGAAATGATGCCGGAAGAGACCCCAAATGATCCCGCAAAAGTCTCAAAATGACCCCGACAGGATCCCGGACGGATCCTGTAAACCATCCAGAAATGATGCCGGAAGAGACCCCAAATGATCCCGCAAAAGTCCCAAAATGACCCCGACAGGATCCCGGACGGATCCCGAAAACCATCCAGAAATGATGCCGGAAGAGACCCCAAATGATCCCGTAAAAGTCCCAAAATGACCCCGACAGGATCCCGGACGGATCCCGAAAACCATCCAGAAATGATGCCGGGAGAGACCCCAAATGATCCCGCAAAAGTCCCAAAATGACCCCGACAGGATCCCGGACGGATCCCGTAAACCATCCAGAAATGATGCCGGAGGAGACCCCAAATGATCCCGCTAAAGTCCCAAAATGACCCCGACAGGGTCCCGGACGGATCCCGTAAACCATCCAGAAATGATGCCGGAAGAGACCCCAAATGATCCCGCAAAAGTCCCAAAATGACCCCGACAGGATCCCGGACGGATCCCGTAAACCATCCAGAAATGATGCCGGAAGAGACCCCAAATGATCCCGCAAAAGTCCCAAAATGACCCCGACAGGATCCCGGACGGATCCCGTAAACCATCCAGAAATGATGCCGGAAGAGACTCCAAATGATCCCGCAAAAGTCCCAAAATGACCCCGACAGGATCCCGGACGGATCCCGTAAACCATCCAGAAATGATGCCGGAGGAGACCCCAAATGATCCCGCAAAAGTCTCAAAATGACCCCGACAGGATCCCGGACGGATTCCGAAAACCATCCAGAAATGATTGTATTGTATTGTATTTTATTAAACATTTTCCAGATGCATACTTATTAACCTAAGATTACAATATTACATTAAATAATTTCAAATTACTATGCAGCATAGGAAAAGTATATGGCATTTTTTATATTAAAGTTTAACATAGTTCTAAATGCCAGTCCTAGCTTTGGTATATTGTTTTGTGTGGGGTGTACAAAAATAAAAATTTCATAAAGAGTTTAAGTTATACATTAAATTAAATCATCAAAGATATGAAAGAGAATCAATACTAAATATTTGCAGCTTCCTAAGGTATGTACGGTTTATAGGGTCATCCTCAGCATCGTTTCTAATTCAAAGTGATTATAACCAAAAAGATACAGCTTAACTTCTTTTTTAAATAAGTTGACATTTCTTATTACCTGTACAGTGGTAGGAAGGGAGTTGAAAAATTTGCACGACGTGTATGTGTAAAAACTTCTAAAGTGCGACGTCCTAGTATGCGGAATTTGTACCATCGGAAGTAGATTTCTTCGTAAGTTGTAGACTTCCGAAGGAAAGCTTTCCAGGTAGCCACACCGTATAAAGAATGTTTTTAAAACTTTGTAAAGATAGAGATGTCGACACGGAAATATATCTAGTTTCCTAAAATATAGCATAGAGTGAGACCTATAGTTTGCACTACAGATTCGCCTTATAACCCCCTTTTGAATTGTTACCACTGCTGACAGCTTATTAGCCGAAGCGCCGCCCCAGCATGTGATACCATATTGCAGTTTAGATTGAAATATTCCGTAGTAAACTGTTTTTAAAGTGGATATTGAACATAACTTTTTCAGGCGATAAAAGTGACGAGTGGTATATAGAAAGTATTTTTTTAGAGCATTAATGTGCTCAGACGAACTCAAGCGGTTGTCTATTATAATTCCTAGGTACTTGAAATTCTCAACAACTTCAACCCTGAAGCAGCTCTCACTACAGTTTCTATTACAATCAAAAGATCTCATCGCGTCACTTTGAGTGCACGCTATATGGTGCATGTTAAAGCGAGAGCACCTTGCGGAGTGAAATATGACATCATAACTTGGTTGTTCTTTGAGAACATGACTGAAATACATAAGTCTAGTTTTACTACTTACAATCAGTTTGTGTGAAGCGAACCAGGTTCGTAACAAATGTATATCATGGTTAATGTCACATATTAATTCAAAGTTATTCGGTGTACTGTACGCAATTGCAAGATCGTCTGCAAAGGCAGTGGCCTTGCCTCTCAATGGAAGCTTAAATATTGAATTAATATAGACCAAGAACAATATTGGACCAAGAACTGAGCCTTGGGGAACACCCAGATTAACAAGCTGTAAGCTACTGTAGCTACATTCTACTTTAACTTTTTGTGTTCTGCCCGATATATACGATTTAAGCCACTTATGCATAACACCGCGGAATCCTGCACTATATAGTTTATCCAATAGTACACCCCTATCGACCATATCAAAAGCTTTTGTTATGTCCACAAAGAGACCAGCACAACTTCTTTTTTCATCCAGAGCTTTGTAGACGTTGGTGCAAAAATCTAGCAAAGCGTCTTCTGTTGAAAGGTCAGAACGAAAGCCAAACTGCATGGAGCTAAAAAAGCTCGCGAAAACCATCCAGAAATGATGCCGGAATGGACCCCAAATGGTCCCGAAATGACACCGACGGGATCCCGGACGGATCCCGTAAACCATCCAGAAATGATGCGGGAGATACCCCTAATGATCCCGAAATAGCCCCGAAATGGTCCCGACGGGATCCCGGACGGATCCCTAAAACCATCCAGGAATGATTACGGAAAGGACCCAAACTGACCCCGAAAAAGTCCTGTAATGATCCCGGAAACCATCAAGAATTTATCTCTCGAAGGTACGCAAATGATCCCGAAAGTTCCCCGACGGGATCCCGGACGGATCCCGAAAACCATCCAGAAATGATGCCGGAAGGGTCCCCAAATGATCGCGAAATAGTCCCGAAATGATTCCGGAATAGTCCCGAAAATGTCCCAAAATAACCGCGAGGGGATCCCGGACGGATCCCGAAAACTATACAGAAATGATCCCGGAAGGGTCCCAAAATGATCCCGAAATAGTCCCGAAAAAGTCCCGAAATTACCCCGGCGTAATCCCGGACCGATCCCGAAAACCATCCAGAAATGATCCCGGAGGGTCTCGATATGACCCTTACGGGGTTACAAATAAGGTGAAGCTAATTATAAAACCATGTTAAAAAGGCAGCAGGCGCATTGGAGCGAATAAAAAGTTACATAGAAACATACAGGTAAAGCTAATAAAAGCGTGCTAATAAAAACAATTGACGGAGGGCGGATGGCGGGAGTAGAGGAGAGGACCACTGATCGTTCCTCCAAAATTGTCTAGATCTCGTTCTGTATGTACCAGATACCAAAAACTATTGATTTAGGAGAAAATTTATATTGAGTTATAACAATTTATAGATTTTACACCAGAGGGGGAGATAAAGGGGGGGGGGGGCGGGCGGAGGGTGTCACTGCTTACTTTGTAAGCCCTCGACTTATTTGACCCCTTGAGTCTGTGATATTGGTGAAGGCCAGTATACGTAAAGTAATAATGTGTAAAAATTATTGAAAAATAATTTCTCGAAGGGGTCGTGGAACCCCCACCCCTCTTTCCATGTTCGAAAAAAATTTCGCTAGTAGACTACTGTCTGTGTCCCAAATTTCATCAAAATCCGTGTAGCCATTCTGGCGTGATTCAGTCGCAAATACGAAAAAATATAATAATTAAATTATAACTGTTCCTAGGGGGCGGGGACCACGCCCCTTTTCAAAAATATATAGTTAGTAGATCGTTCTAGACTATTGGCTATATGTGTGCAAAATTTCATCCAAATCGGTCCAGCCGTTCTTGCGTGATTGAGTCACAAAGACAAACGTCTGGACAAACATCCAAACATCCAAACATCCAAACATCTTCACATCCAAACTTTCCCATTTATAATATAATATTAGATATTAGATTAGATGTAATACCACTAACAGTATTCCTGCCAAGATTCCAAGGGCTTTTGATTTCGCCCTGCAGAACTTTTTCGTTTTCTTCTACTTAATATGGTAGGTGTCACATCCATTTTACAAAGTTTTTTCTAAAGTTATATTTTGCGTCAATAAACGAATCCTATTACCATGTTTCATCTCTTTTTTCGTATTTGGTATAGAATTATGGCATTTTTTTTTTCATTTTTCGTGATTTTCGATATCGATAAAGTGGGCGTGGTCATAGTCGGATTCCGCCATTTTTTTCTTGGTATATAAAGTGAGTTCAGATAAGTGCGTGAACTAAGTTTAGTAAAGATATATCAGTTTTTGCTCAAGTTATCGTGTTAACGGCCGAGCGGAAGGACAGACGGTCAAGTGTGTATAAAAACCGGGCGTGGATTCAACCGATTTCGCCCATTTTCACAGAAAACAGTTACCGAATTTCAGAAGAATTGGTAAATTTTTGTTAGACTTGTGGCATTCAAAGTATCCTAGACAAATTAAATGAAAAAGGGCGGAGCCACGCCCATTTTGAAATTTTCTTTTATTTTTGAATTTTTTTGCACCATATCATTACTGAAGTTGAATGTTGACATAATTTACTTATATACTGTAAAGAAATTAACTTTTTTGTTAAAATTTTAATTAAAAAAAGTAAGGAAGACTAAGTTCGGATGTAACCGATCATTACATACTCAATTGAGAGCTATGGAGACAAAGTAAGGGAAAATCACCATGTAGGAAAATGAACCTAGGGTAACCCTGGAATGTGTTTGCATGACATGTGTATCAAATCGATGGTATTAAAGAGTATTTTAAGAGGGCCATGATTATATAGGTGGACGCCATTTAGGGATATCGCCATAAAGGTGGACCAGGGGTGACTCTAGAATTTGTTTGTACGATATGGGTACCAAGTGAAAGGTGTATTTTAAAAGGGAGTGGTCCTTAGTTCTATAGGTGGACGCCTTTTCGAGATATCGCCATAAATGTTGATCAGGGGTGACTCTAGAATGCGTTTGTACGATATGGGTATCAAATGAAAGGTTTCAATGATAATTTTAAAAGGGAGTGGGCCTTTGTTCTATAGGTGGACGCCTTTTCGAGATATCGTTATAAAGGTGGACCAGGGTTGACTCTAGAATGAGTTGGTACAGTATGGGTATCAAACGAAAGGTGATAATGAGTATTTTAGGAAGTGGGCCTTGGTTTTATAGGTGGACGCCTTTTCGAGGTATCGCCATAAATGTTGATCAGGGGTGACTCTAGAATTTGTTTGTACGACATGGGTATCAAATTAAAGGTATTAATGAGGGTTTTAAAAGGGAGTGGTGGTACTTGTTTATGTGAAGGCGTTTTCCAAGGGCTTTTGATCTCGCCCTGCAGAACTTTCTCATTTTGTTTTACTTAATATGGAAGGTGTCACACCCATTTTACAAAGTTTTTTTCTAAAGTTATATTTTGCGTCAATAATCCAATCCACTTACCATGTTTCATCCCTTTTTTCGTATTTGGTTTAGAATTATGGCATTTTTTTCATTTTCGTAATTTTCGATATCGAAAAAGTGGGCGTGGTAATAGGCGGATTTCGGTCATTTTTTATACCAATACAAAGTGAGTTCAGATAATTTCGTGAAATGAGTTTAGTAAAGATACATCGATTTTTTCTCAAGTTATCGTGTTAACGGCCGAGCGGAAGAACAGAAGGTCGACTGTTTATAAAAACTGGGCGCGGCTTCAACCGATTTAGCCCATTTTCACAGAAAATAGTTACCGTCACAGAATCTATGTCCCTACCAAATTTCACAAGGATTGGTAAATTTTTGTTCTACTTATGGCATTAAAAGTATTCTAGACACACTAAATGAAAAAGGGCGGAGCCACGACCATTTTGAAAATTTCTTTTATTTTTGTATTTTGTTGCACCATATCATTACTGAAGTTGAATGTTGACATAATTTACTTTTATACTGTAAAGATATAAACTTTTTTTTTTAATTTGACTTAAAATTTTTTTTTTTTTTAAGTGAGCGTGTTCGTTCTCCGATTTTGCTAATTTTTATTAAGCGTACATATAGTATTGAGAGTAACGTTCCTGCCAAATTTCATCATGATATCTTCAACGACTGGCAAATTACAGCTTGCAAAACTTCCAAATTACCTTCTTTTAAAAGTGGGCGTTGCCACGCCCATTGACCAAAATTTTACAAATTTTCTATTCTGCGTCATAAGTTCAACTCACCTACCAAGTTTCATCGCATTATCCGTATTTGGTAATGAATTATCGCACTTTTTCGATTTTTCGAAATTTTCGATATCAAAAAAGTGGACGTGGTTATAGTCCGATATCGTTCATTTTAAATAGCGATCTGAGATAAGTGCCCAGGAACCTACATACCAAATTTCATCAAGATGCCTCAAAATTTGCTCAAGTTATCGTGTTAACGGACGGACATGGCTCAATCAATTTTTTTTTTTCGATACTGATGATTTTGATATGTGGAAGTCTATATCTATCTCGATTCCTTTATACCTGTACAACCAACCGTTATCCAATCAAAGTTAATATACTCTGTGAGCTCTGCTCAACCGAGTATAAAAATTTTCAGTTATCGTGTTAACGGACAGACGGGCGGACGAACGGACATGGCTCTATCAAACTTTTTTTCGATACTGATGATTTTGATATATGGAAGTCTATATCTATCTCGATTCCTTTACACCTGTACACCCAACCGTTATCCAATCAAAGTTAATATACTCTGTGAGCTCTGCTCAACTGAGTATAAAAATTTTCAGTTATCGTGTTAACGGACACACGGGCGGACGAACGGACATGGCTCTATCAAACTTTTTTTCGATACTGATAATTTTGATATATGGAAGTCTATATCTATCTCGATTCCTTTACACCTGTACACCCAACCGTTATCCAATCAAAGTTAATATACTCTGTGAGCTCTGCTCAACTGAGTATAAAAATTTTCAGTTATCGTGTTAACGGACACACGGGCGGACGAACGGACATGGCTCTATCAAACTTTTTTTCGATACTGATAATTTTGATATATGGAAGTCTATATCTATCTCGATTCCTTTATACCTGTACACCCAACCGTTATCCAATCAAAGTTAATATACTCTGTGAGCTCTGCTCAAATGAGTATAAAAATTTTCAGTTATCGTGTTAACGGACAGACGGGCGGACGAACGGACATGGCTCTATCAAACTTTTTTTCGATACTGATGATTTTGATATATGGAAGTCTATATCTATCTCGATTCCTTTATACCTGTACACCCAACCGTTATCCAATCAAAGTTAATATACTCTGTGTGCAAAATACGCTGAGTATAAAAATAGCATGCACTCCGAGTGTATTTTTGCCATGAAAAGCTCTCAGTGGAAACTCATCTGCCTTGCAGGTGTTGTTCTGAATCGGCATAAAACAAGTAGATCCTGTTCCGCCAATTTGTAGGAAAAATTAGAAGAATTAGAAAAAGAGCACGATGCAAATTGGAAGACAAGCCCGGCCTTAGATCTCTTCGTAGGATATGGCGTCCTACATTTATTTTATTTTTAACACGTACTTTGTTTATTTATTTTTCCAAGTATACGCAGTTGCATTGCAATCGGTTGAAGTACTGCTTGGCGCTGTTTTTAATTAAATATGTTTTTATTAAAATTACTAATAAAAATACACCTACTTAAAGTTGGGACACACATTTGCCATTGTATGACTTAAATTAGATATATCGGTGGAGTACATCGTCTGTTTTACTCGAGGGAGCTACGAAGCTTTAATTTAGTATAAATTCAAGAAGGATTATAAATGATATTATATTTTAGTATATATATTTCATGTTCATTCCAAGTTGTTTCTAACATATTTCTTTTTCATATTTATTTCAGGTATGTAACTTCAAATTATTCAAATAAAAACACATTTCATGGTAAGCCAGGTTTGCACTATTAAATTTGGACTAATTTAATTTATTTCAATAATAAAAAACAACATTAAAGTTATCATACAATAAATATGCTGAAGTGCAGCGCATATGGGAAACGATCACCGAAATTATGCTAATCGGATGCAAAATGGGATAATCGTCAGCCATTATTATAAGTCAAGCTCTTCGCTAGGTTCACTTTAAGTTACCGAAGCACCTTTGTAAAAACTTACTTAAGCTTCTCTGATCGAAATTTGACCTTTTCCATTCTTTCGTTAGTATTTTTTTTTTTTTTTTGAAGTTGTTTCATGAAGCTGACTAGCACGTCTCTGATTGCAATACGATTTAGCTGATATTTTGTTGCGTATAAGTCGCTCATTAGTTGCGAAAAAAAAGTGTCTCTCTTTTTTAAGTACCTTTTGTTTTGGGAGCTTTGCTAATTAGATGTGAACTTATAACGTGACAAATTTTTTTTTTTCGCAACTAACAAGCGCTTAATACTCACCAAAACACCAGCTTCTACTAATAAGTGTAGTAAAAGTCAATTTATACAAGCACTCTAAAAGAGCACTAGAAAAAGAGCGCACATTTTTTTCTCAACGCAACTAATTAGCGGCTAATTTGCGGCAAAATACGGTCCTAATAATTTTTTGATTCGCCCAATGTGTTTCGTCAACTTCACGTTCATCAGCTTTCACCTAACCTAAATTCAACTAACGTAATATGTCACATCTTTATAATTAGCCAAAAGTTACCAGACCAGATCATTTTTTTATAATTATTTCGTTTCTTTATTTGAGTGTTTCGTTTTAGTACACTATAGTGAGCAAGTTTGTAAAGCTTTCAAACGCACCCAAAGTTTGACATAAATTTTATTTTATTTATTTTTTTTTTTCAATTTTGCTGTATTTTACTAGTAACGCTGTATTAGTACAGTTTGTTTGAAACTTATTTCCTCTAATTTACGTCACAATAATTTTGTAAAGCTTAAACGTGCTTGCCAATCTAATTCTCCGTAACTGAACTTTATGAGCAAAATAATTGAGAGAATAAAAATAAAAGTTTCAAAGCAGGAACCATTTTATCAACAATTTTAAACAATTTAGTTAATTTTCTCATTGCAGAAAAGTTTTTCACTTTTGTCAAAAATTTTCGCAACACGTAATATAAGAAAAATAATATATATTGACACAATATTTGAACTTAGTATTTTTTGCTGAATCGTCGATTCGTACTGAAATCGCTATGGCACGTGTGGCCAATACATTCATGCTGCTGTAAAATGCATTTGGTTGAATTAGCTAAGCTGGCTTTTACAAATATAATACGAATGAGCGTACACACACATACACACATGCATGTTTTCTTGGCATCCTTAACACTACGCCGCTACGCACACTTCCGTTACAAACTTTCGAATTTAATCTTGCTTGTGGCAACATTGTGATGTCCTCATGGAACGGACAGTTCAACCTAACCTAATCTTGCTTGCGATTTTCTCATTTATCGATTCCGTCTGATTTCCGTTTGGTCATTAATTTCCGCTGCGTATGAAAATTGATGGTAGTTATAGCCAATGTTGAACAATTGTAATCTAATAGCGCAGTTATTGTTCAAAAGCATTAGCGAAAATGCGCCGTTAATGTAATTCGCGTTTATATTTGTGTAAGGCATTATAAAACGCGCAAACAGCGAGTATTTGTTGGATTTAAGCTGCAGACATTGGTGCGTTATCGGTAACCGTATCGGTAACCTTATAACAGCTGATTCGACCAACCTTGTGGGAACCAATGCAATCGATTATTGGTGCCGCTAAGGTCGTAACCGTATCGTAGCCAACCAATTGGTTTTTGGTTTTCCGCCGTAACGATAAACAGCTGATTACGTTAGGGATACGACTACAGCGATACGACAAACGGCACCAATGACTCCGCTTTTAGTTAGCGCAAGTTTTCTGCTTTAAAAGCATACTTTTAGTCACTATAAGCCGAAAATTTCCATTACGCCTAAAAGCATGCAGCACATATTGATTTGTCTGTCGTGTAGCTTGCGTACTACCACTAAAAATAAATTTCAGCTAAATCTTGACTACGCATGGTTTATGTAGACTGTAATACTTACCGCCGTTGATGATGCTGTTTTGTTGCTTTGTCCCATTCAAGAAATGCGATCATCCAAAAATTTTCAACACAGCCCTCTAACAGGAGTCGAAGGAAACTGGCAGTTTCAACACGATTGGACCATATAATGTTGCTGTTAGCGGGGTAGGTTCCACGATATAAGTGAAAAGATTTGCGTAATCTTTGGGGGCATATCACATTCAAGGCACACATTACGGGTATCGGCGTTGATCCTGGGCAAGTAAAAGTTTAGCCAGAACAAAGTTGGACCAGAGAGCTGTGTATCCCTAGGTAGTCTGCTTTCTTCTTCTTCAAGGGTTTCATGGTGTACGTAAATTGATTACGGGGTACGGTGTTCTCTAGAAGCTACCTAGCAAAAGTGTCTACAGATTTTGTGCGAATTGGGCTTAAGGATTCCTTATGCTTACCTGGATCAAACAGCTGCGTATGTTGGGTGTCCTCCTTTGTGATAATTTAGAAAAAAACTATCTGTTCAGCATCTCATTAAACTCTGTAATGTTGAGTTCTTTACTACGTAGATGATGTTTAGGGTTCATAAAAGGACATCCCGTTACAGTTCTGAGTGCAGCATTTTGGTAGACCTACAGCCTTTTCCAGTGCATGTTTTTTAGAGCTGGGAACCAAACTGGCGTCTCTTAGCACATGAGCCGGCCAATTTCTTAGAAAGTCGTTAGCAGTGTTTTCCTCTCTTTTCCCCGAGTGCTGTCGGTTAGCGACATGAGAAATTTGTTGCCGCCTTGTGCTTTAGATACAGTTTCGGAAGCATGCGCGTTCAAGATAAAAGTATTACCAAACTTTACCCTAAAATAATTGCGTGGTTGACAGTCGGTAACGTTATGCCTTCGACGTGAGTGTTCAATATTTGCGTCAATTCTTTCTTCCACTTCGTAAGCAGAGAAGCATGAAATTTATCGGCTATATTACCAGGCCGTGCGAGGTGAAATAACGGAAAATATTGGCGAAATAGTTATTTTTTTAGAAACATTTTGAAGGGTAAGATCCTGTTGCGATTATCGTGCAGGCATTGGCATAGGAAATGTTTCTAACTCCATCTGATGAGGAAAGCAGCTTTGATATATAGAAGTTAAATCAAAGTCTGATAGGACACCACTCTGTTCTTTAATTGTCCTAGGTTTTAAGCTTTCGATAGTGTGCTTAGCACCATCCTCCTCTGTAACCCGATTTAGAATCTGTAACTTTTTATATTCTTTACTGGTATTTTTTTAAGTACACATGTCTACGAGTAAATTTCCCTACCTAAGCTTCGGTTTTATCCGCTGCTAGCTGAAGTCCGCGGGAGTCTACTGATTTCTTTGTGAACATCTGACCTGAGCGAGATTAATCCGCGCTTCTTCGGGCATTTCAAGATTGAAAACTCCATTGCTACAAACATTCCAGAGCTCAGGACCGAGAACAGATCCCTGTGCGGTACATTAAGGAGGGTCTGCGGGCCTTCCGAATTTGATGACGCGCTAAAGGCAGCGTGGTATTTGCAACATCTGATATGAGGTGCCCATCCTGTGATGTTGAAAACGTTGCTTGCGTCTAATGTTGCAGGGAGAACAACTCGATGGGATCTCGCTGTGCTAGTTATGCGCTAAATTAATTTTTTGGGTCTGAAGTTAATTTAGCTGTTTTCCGGCTTTTTAAAGGCTATTTCAGGTCACCTTTGCCAATTAATACCAACTGCTATATCTCACATTTTTTTGTGGAAACAAGTCGTCCCCTAGACAGGCGTTGCACATATCATGCTGGAACCTCTGGGCGCTGCATTGTCGAATTGTGAAATTCGGACTAAGTGCAAATCACCATCATAATTAATTGCACTTAACTGCCTTATTGGTTATCACAAAGATCGTTAAAACAATACAAAACACTAAATCATACTTTACCTGTTTTTTTCGAATTTTAGGAGGTCCCCCGCTTCCGGAAGAATACCATCCGAGTTGTCCATTCTCAAAATAAGACCAAGCCAACGAAGCTATCTCTAACACGTGGTCGTCCATCATTTTTTTGAAGAACTTTTCTGCAGAATACTCCCCGAGGTTGTACCTTCTTTATACCTATTGAGGCTCTTCACTTCCGTGATTGAGCAGTCTATAGTGCCTTATAACGCAGTCTTTGTAGACCTAACTCCACGGTGTCAAACATGGATCTACTGCATGATCAATGGCTCAATGTTGTCTCCTCTCAACACTTCTTTGCCGAATCGTTTGGTACCAATTTGCTTGTAATCAGGCGATTCAATTACAAGTCTTTACTTTGGTAAGGTCGGAGTGTATCGAGCTCCAGCCGTTTCATGGTTAGTGGAAACCGGTTGTTAGGCAACTCCGCCCCGGACTATAATACGTGTAGTGGTAGCGTACTCTGTCTACCATGCCGAAGATCCTTGGTTCACGTTCCGGTCAAAGCAACTTCAAAAATTTATAAAAAAAATTTCTAGTAAGAAAAAACGTGTTTCTAAGCGAGGTCGAGTGGTTTTTCAAACACTTGCAGCAAACCACTGCCATGAAAAGCTTCTCACTGAAAGTGGATCTGCCTTGCAGCTGCGGTTCGGAGATGCCATTAAACATGTAGGTCCCGTTCCACCCATAGGAAAAATTAAAAGGGAGCGCAACGCAAATAAGACGTGAAAATTGGCATCAAACCCTTGGATTTCAATTGCCCCAATAATTTATTTTGTTTTTTAGGTCTATCTTCTTTTTGTGTAATTTTTGCTAAAAATCAATAACTTGCACTGCTGTCATAACAGATTTCCCTTATGCCATCTTGGAACTCTTATTTTATTGCAATTACACTTTTAATTATAATTTCTTTTTAGACAATTTTTATTTTTAACGTAATCAGCTTAATTTGATTAAGCCTTCCCAGCGGCTTCTCATTTGCCACCGCCTTTTAATCTCACGCAACAACTGCAAAGGCACTCAACTGATCAACGCGATAATAATTCCCTTGGCAATGTAAATGCATTTGCAATTGGCATTAAATGCGAATGTGAATACAAAAGTCTCTTATACTTGAATATGTAAATTGATGCGCTCACTCACACAGTAGGGGGATTCACTTTGTCTTGTAATGTGCACGAATTGCACGATTTGTTTATATCCTACGACAAAATATGCAATACCAAAGAGCACACCATTGCGAAGCTTTAGCATGAATCAAGATGAAGCGTCAAAAAACTGACACGTAAAATAACAAAACACGAAAGAAAAATGAAACGAAAAATTCCGCCATGATTCAACCATGAGAGGTTTGCTCGGCTGACAAATTTTTTGACAATTGCAGCTATTGTACTCCCAAATCGGAATGACATCCGCTAACTGTGTTGTTTCCTTGCGATTTTTCGAAAAATATTAATATTAGAAATAGGAAGCAATGAGTTTACAAATACCCGATATGTGCTGAAGTGCATAATTCCTTCAAACATTTTTTTTTTTTAATTATACCCTTCATGAACATGAAATGGTATATTAACTTTGGCCCGATGTTTGTAACGTTGAGAAATATAGAAGATAGACTCACCATTAAGTATACCGAAGTGATCAGGGCGATGAACTGAGTTGATATAGCCATGTCCGTCTGTCCGCCCGTCCATCTGTCCGTCCGTCTGTCTGTTTGAACGCAAACTAGTCCCTCAAATTTTGAGATATCTCAATGAAATTTTAGTACAAGGATGTATTTTTGTATTATATTAGACATCTGTCGGATCCGGTAGGATCGGACCACTATAACATATATCTCCCATACAACCGATCGTTCAAATAAGACGATTTTGGTCATTCCTGCCGCAATTTAGAAAGTATAAACGTGAAACCCGGTGATATATATTTTAATATATCATAAAAGATTTTCTGAAAAAACCACTTTGATCGGAGCTATATATAGTATATATCCCATACAACCGATCGTTCAGATAGAAAGATTTATGGCCATTTCTCCCTTAGTTTCTAATATAAAAAGTGAAACTTGGTGATATATATTCTAATATATCATAGAAGATTTCCTGTAAAAATCATTTCGATCGGAGCTATAAATAATATATATCCCATAAAATCGATCGTTCAGATAAGGGGGTTTTTTACCATTGTTTATTTTATATTTATCTTAAAAATCGTTTAGGTATGTACATCTGTACACTATATATTTTTTATCTCATACATCCGATTATTTGGAGATTACGAACGGGATAAGATTATTGTTCAGCCCCATTAATGAAAAGTATGAGTAATGTGCCGAAGACAGTCCCTCCCTTACTTGTTTTATGGTGAATTTATTAAAAATGCCATGATCTATTAGTGTTGCTGAACATGCGTAATTTTATGAAAAGTACGGGTGGCGAGGAATCGTGCACTTACGTAAGCCTACGAATATACGAAACCTAAACCAATTCAAAATTCATCGTTCAACGTCGAAAACTCGACTAGTAAATCAATTCGTTAGTAAGTAATGGACATGAAGTAACGAAATGTACTCATTGAGCATGCTAATTTATTCATTCCGTATGTTGGGAACATTCATCTCGATTTATAAACTTGTGGAATCGCTTTATATTTGAAATATTATGTATATATTTATTTAATATATTCGGACCTCGTGAGGTAGTATCAAACGAACCTATTCCGAATATTTTAAACTAACGGTTTATCCGAAACACTTCCATAAATATTTAACCGAAAAGAGCTTTCCGAAATTTCAGAATAAAAAGATGAATACTCCGTGTGTAGCAGGACTTCCTAAAAGCTTCTGTGAAAGTCAAGACCGGAAGATAAAGTTCCAAGACAATAAGCCGTTTTCTTTTATTTATTTTTGTCAGTGCAGGGCGGCCTATTCAAAACCGTCCTATTTCAAAATATTTTTCAAAAATTTCCCATTTCAGGATTTGCCACAAAAATGCACTTTTTTAGAATTATATTGAAGAACGCCTTATCTCAGAATAGGGAGTTTGAGATAGTGTATTTTTGAATAAACTTCTAACGTACTGCATTCTTTAAACAAATTCCGAAATAGTGACCAAACCAACAAAGGGGTTGAAGCCTCGGGCCGTTTCGAGTGGCTTGGAAAGGTAATTTCGAATCTTTTCGGAGCTGATGGCGTTGCTCAACGTCATTTGGCAGAGACTAAATAGCTTTGCAATTAACTTGTATTCAATATAGCATCATGCAAGCAACTTCTTTTCGTGCTGTCAAAAGATGCTTTGAAGTCGACAAAAATATCGACTCTTTTATCGTGAGCCTTGTCTAGGATGTGGCTTCGTCAATTTCTGATCGACAGTAGTTTTGGCAGGTTCGAAGTCGCACTGGTAAAGTCATTGACTTAAGGCTTCGGTCTTTCGCACAATACGCTAGATAGAACCTTCCGCGATATTGAGCAGACTGAAATCGCCGCCAGGTGGCGCAAGGATCGAGATAAAAAAATGTATTTGTGGTACGATTTGGCTAATATTGGGAATAAATATTACATACAGCCCGGTAGAAGTGACAGCAAAATACTTTGGAGTTCGAAGAGCGACAGGCATATGTGGCGCCGAGTCGAGTAAAGTCTTTTGCAGGATTATGTATTGAGGACTAACTAAGTCCGCACAAATTGTATGGAAAGAGTCCTTATAATAATGAGTCACTAAATGAACTAAATAGAGTGGGGAATTTTAGGCAATTAAATAAAGACTAAAAACTTGCAAATAAAATAATTTAAAAAGCTTTTTTAGTTAAACGGTTTTATTGAAAACAATACCTACATTAAGTAATGATAATATTAAAAGCTCACATACGAACGAGAGGGGCGAACCTCTCTTTTGTTACATCCTGCAAACCAATTTGCAGACAACCAACAGGGGAAATGTCCCTACATACATTGGTCCAAGATCCGGCAATATTTTGGATATAACACTGAGCTCCGAACGTGATATATCAAGGTATGATTGGATGGTTCTTGATAAACCATCCCTCTCCGACCATGCGTATAGAGACCATGCGGGTAGAGAAGCGAGGAACCTTTAGAAACCCTAGGTCAACAAACTGGACTAAATTCCAGAAACAGGTAGAAACGAAACTGGGACAACCCAAAGATGTTGCCAATGTGGAAGAACTGGAGGAGTCAAATGAGTTCCTAACAAGGACGCTTATGACTGCGTATAACAAAGCTTGCCCTCTAAGAAGATTCAGAGGAAAAGCAAAGCCGCCATGGTGGAGCAATAAGCTTAGTCTTCTAAGAAGACATGCAAAAGAAATGTTTAAGCTCGCAAAGACCGCGGAAAGCGAAGCGTGTCGGGACGAGTACAGGGATCTACTGAGGATCTACAAGCGTGAAATTACCAGGGCGAAGAGAAACTCATGGAAAAGTTTCTGTACGGAGATAGAGTGCTCCAGCGAAACAGCACGGTTGAAAAAAGTCCTAGCAAAGGGAAACATAGTCCAGGAACTAATAAAGAAAGAGAACGGGGAATGGTCACGTAATAGTGAGGAATCCCTTGAGGTGCTTCTCGATACACATTTCCCATCGGGAGACGGTTTAGAGGAGCCAGCAGACATCACTCACACTTCGATCACGGAGCTAGTAGTGCCGGGCTTGGTGACCGATACCAAGATCGAATGGGCAGTGAACACGTTTTCTAAGTTTAAATCGCCGGGCCCAGATGGTATATTCCCGGCCATGCTACAAGTCTCAAGTAGGGCGGTCGTGGAATGGCTTAAAATAATATTCGATGGGTGCATACGACTGAATCATGTACCGCACTCTTGGAGAACTGCTCGTGTAGCTTCTCTACCAAAGGCGGGGAAGATCGGTCACATGTATTCCAAAGACTAAAGACCCATTAGCTTATCATCATTTCTGCTCAAAACCTTTGAGAGGCTGATAGATGTGTACATAAAGTCCAACCTGGATGAAAAGCTGCTCTCCACAACACAACATGCGTACACCAAAGGCAAGTCGGTAGACACCGCACTGCATAGGGTGGTAATAAGCATAGAGAAATCCCTGGAATATAAGGAGTATGCTCTAGGAGTCTTCTTGGACATTGCCAGGCCTTTCAATAATGTTGCAAAATGGGCGATTATGGATGGTCTTAATTACATTAAAGTACATCCTGCCTTAATCAGATGGATCGGCTGCATGTTAAATTGCAGAAAGATTACATCACAATGGGGATTGTACGAGGCCACGAAATCAGTGGACAGGGGCACGCCGCAGGGAGGGGTGCTATCACCTCTGCTGTGGATGCTGGTCATCAACCAACTGCTCAGGCAATTCGATGAGGGACGCGTAAAACTTACGGCTTACGCATATGACGTTGCAATTGTCATAAGTGGAAAGTGCCTTCCAACGATTAGTTCTTTGATGAATCGGGCGCTTCGCGATATTCATACCTGGGCATCTAATGTCGGGTTGAAAGTCAATGCGGAGAAGACGGATATGGTCTTGTTTACAAAGAGGTACAAGGTCCCAAATTGGACCAGGCCTAAGTTAGGAGGGGTGACCTTACAGGAGAAACCTTGCACAAAATATTTAGGAGTCAGTAGACAGTAAGCTGTCATGGAAACTCAACGTGGAGGAGAGGGTCAAGAAGGCCTCAATGGCACTCTACGCATGTAAAAGAATGCTGGGGTGTACATGGGGCCTATCGCCCTCTCTTTCTCATTGGGTTTTTACAGCGATTGTAAGCCCTATCCTATACTATGGAGTTCTTGTTTAGTGGAAAGCCACACAAAAAGCATCCTACCTCAAAAAATTAGAAAGGGTATACAGGCTATCAATGCTTAGCATTACGGGAGCCATAAACAAAACCCCGACAGCTTCACTCTTTGCCATTCTGCACATTCCACCTGTAGACCTGGTAGCAAAAAATATAGCGTTAACAACTGCAACCAGGCTCGGTGCCTCGGGGCAGCTTGAGCATACGGCCAAGCGTCATCAATCACAAGACGAACAGACTATCTGATTCCCTACCTGCGCTTCGAGGGCGATCTTAAGGCCACAATAAAGGTGGACGGTTGGCGCAAGGGTGCTCAAATGGCGGACGAGGCGATACATGTGTACACAGATGGTTCCAAGGTAGTGCAAGAAGTAGGGTCTGCGGTATAGTGTGCTGATAATAATAAATAAGCAGATCCTACAGACTGCCGGATTACTGTAGCGTTTTCCAAGCGGTAATAGTAGCCGTAACCAAAGCAGCAGAAATCCTGGAAGAAAATAGCTCAAGCTGCAATCGTGGTAACTTTTATATTGGCAGCCAAGCAGCAATTAAGACAATAATCTCGCATAGCACAGCATTTAATGCGTGTTAGAATGCAAGCAATCCCTGGAGAGAATCGGGACAGGCAGAAACATACATCTATATTGGGTCTCAGGGCATATGGGAATAGATGGGAATGAAAAAGCGGATGAGCTAGCTAAAAAGTGCGCATCCATTGAAGCTTGCTCCGTAGAGATCCCAATTAGACTGGGCGAGATTAAGCGAAGACGAGAGGTGCACATGATCGACCAAGCGGCAAAGGCGTGGGTTCAAGCGTGGGCTGTTAAGTGTTGAAGATTATGTGTAGGTCTTACAACCTTAGACTAACAAAGTTGCTTCTATCATTAAAAAGATAGGACTGTAGACTCATGACGGACATTCTGACTGGACACAGCCTCCTGGCGTCAAATGCCTTTAAATTAGGCTTGGACAGTGATAGCAGATGTAGGAAGTGCGGGCTGGAGGAGGAAACGATCGAGCACGTTCTGTGCTCGCGCCCTGCACTTGCCAGGCTAAGACTCCAGCTATTATGAATGATACAGCTGTCAGATCTAGAATCAGCAAGTGGCTTAAGTCCTAGGAAGCTTCTAGTATTTTCCAAGAGGATGGAGTTATTTTATAACATAGGTCCTGGTTTTTGATAGGGTTTTTCAGTTTGGTCGTTAAAACAAACTTCTGATAACACTACGGACTTATTCAGTCTATGTGAGGTCCTCATGGACCGGCCAGTTCAACCTAACCTAATATTAAAAGCTAGAAAATAATTGTGTAGGTCCTAGGTACTGGTCGTAACACTCCTGGTCAATCTAGAGCGTTGATCAGGCAATTAAATAAAAGCGCTGAACCCGTAAAATTTTTTTTGATAGTCATAAGTAAGACCAACTGAACCTTAATCAGGTTATGCTCTGCCACACATTTTTAGGCATAGGTCGCTTTATATTCATGTATGTAACATGTGGTCCAAATATGAGCCAAATCGGACCTTGAATACGATTTTTTGATTTGATATTCATGTATGTAACATGTGGTCCAAATATGAGCCAAATCGGACCATAAATACGATTTTTTGATATATTTCTATCCATGCGCCACCTATCGGAGTTTTTTTTATTATTATTGCATTGTCATCGGGTTCTGAATTATATTCCAAGTTCCAATCTCGTGGATTATCATGAAGTTACTTAAATTTTAATTACAAAATTCGTTCACAACGGCCTATCAAGTCAAGCTAAATAAAACCGTTTAAAAAGGTCTCATTACCTACAAATTGGTAATGGTAAGGTAGATCACTACGTGACCTAGTTTAAAAATTAAAGTTTAAGAGCGGCCGCCGTGACGTGAGCGCACTCCGCTATCCACACCGTAGATCCTGTGTTCACGTCCCGGGAAAAGCAACATCAAAATTTTAGAAACAAATTGTTTGAATGAAAGACAATTTTTCTAAGCGGGGTCGTCCTTCGGCAGTGTTTGGCAAGCACTCCGAGTGTATTTCTGCCATAAAAAGCTCGCAGTGAAATTTCATCTGCCTTTGGCGACGCAAATTAGAAGAGAAGCTCGGCCTAGCACCTCTTCGGAGATTACCGTGCCTTACATTTATTTTATTTTTTTTAAGAGTGGCAAATGGGGGTAAAACTTTTTCAAAGAAAAAAAAACGCCAATAGTAACATTGAAACTTGCACCTTGAGGCTTTATATCGAGGAGTTCTAGCGATTGCACTTTCTAATTTGGAGTAAAGCTTTATATATATTTATTAAACTTTCAAGGCAAACTTACAAAAATCCATCGACTATGATGACCTTCTTTCTTTTATTTGCTTAGCAACTTAAATGCTTTGCTTGAAACTAGCTTTTTCCCCATTACATAACTCATTGCTTTTATTTTCTTATAATTTCTTCAACTTTATTCTTTACTTTTGCACAATTTTCAATATTCATCTCTTTGCTATATACTTCTCCCCCAGTGCACTTCTGACTTAAATTCAAATTGAATGCAAGCCAGTTGCCAAGTCTGATATACTTCCAACTAACCTGTCAACGAACTGCGTCGGCAAAAATGAAATGGAAACAAGACAAGAAAAGTTAAGCTAAAATGTATGAATGAATATCTTCTGTATGTATGTATGTAGATATGCATTTTCCGTTGCTTGTTTAAAATCGTGTCTTTTTGAGCAAAAGTTGAATTAAACTACACGGCAGGAGAGCAAATTAGAACTTTTCACGCTGCAGCAAATGTGAGCGTTATATAACATTTTTATACTCAGTTGAGCAGAGCTCACAGAGTATATTAAGTTTGATTGGATAACGGTTGGTTGTACATATATAAAGGAATCGAGATAGATATAGACTTCCATATATCAAAATAATCAGGATCGAAAAAAAATTTGATTGAGCCATGTCCGTCCGTCCGTCCGTCCGTCCGTTAACACGATAACTTGAGTAAATTTTGAGGTATCTTGATGAAATTTGGTATGTAGGTTCCTGAGAACTCATCTCAGATCGCTATTTAAAATGAACGATATCGGACTATAACCCTGCCCACTTTTTCGATATCGAAAATTTCGAAAAATCGAAAAAGTGCGATAATTCATTACAAAAGACAGATAAAGCGACGAAACTTGGTAGGTGAGTTGAGCTTATAACGCAGAATAGAAAATTAGTAAAATTTTGGACAATGGGCGTGGCACCGCCCACTTTTAAAAGAAGGTAATTTAAAATTTTTGCAAGCTGTAATTTGGCAGTCGTTGAAGGTACCATGATGAAATTTGGCAGGAACGTTACTCCTATTACTATATGTACGCTTAATAAAAATTAGCAAAATCGTAGAAGGACCACGCCCACTTTTAAACAAAAAAATTTTTAAAGTAAAATTTTAACAAAAAATTTAATATCTTTACAGTATATAAGTAAATTATGTCAACATTCACCTCCAGTAATGATATGGCTCCGCCCTTTTTCATTTAATTTGTCTAGGATACTTTTAACGCCATAATTCGAACAAAAATTAACCAATCCTTTTGAAATTTGGTAGGGGCATAGATTTTATGACAATTACGAAAAATGAAAAAAATGCCATAATTCTTTACCAAATACGAAAAAAGGGATGAAACATGGAAAGGTAATTGGATTGTTTTATTGACGCGAAATATAACTTTAGAAAAAACTTTATAAAATGGTTGTGACACCTACCATATTAAGTAGAAGAAAATGAAAAAGTTCTGCAGGGCGAAATAAAAAACCCTTAAAATCTTGGCAGGTATTACATATATAAATAAATTAGCGGTATCCAACAGGCGATGTTCTGGGTCACCCTGGTACACATTTTGGTCGATATCTGGAAAACGCCTTCACACCACTCCCTTTTAAAACTCTCATTAATACCTTTAATTTGATACCCATATCGTACAAACTCATTCTGGAGTCACCCCTGGTCCACCTTTATGGCGATATCTCGAAAAGGCGTCCACCTATAGAACTAAGCCCCACGCCCTTTTAAAATACTCATTAACACCTTTCATTTGATACCCATATTGTACAAACAAATTCTAGGGTCACCCCTGGTCCACCTTTATGGCGATATCTCGAAACGGCGTCCACCTATGGAACTAAGGATTACTCCCTTTTAAAATACTCAGTAACACCTTTCATTTGATACCCATATCGTACAAACGCATTCTAGAGTCAACCCTGATCCACCTTTATGGCTATATCCCTAATTGGCGTCCACCTATAGAACTATGGCCCACTCGCTCATAAAATACTCTTTAATGCCTTTCATTTGATACACATGTCATACAAACACATTCCAGGGTTTCCCTCGGTTCATTTTCCTACATGGTTATTTTCCCTTATGTTGTCATCATAGCTCTCAACTGAGTATGTAATGTTCGATTACACCCGAACTTAACCTTCCTTACTTGTAATTTTTTTGCATTTACTGTTTTTTTGTTAAAAACTAGCTTTTGTGCAAACGAAGTGTTTAAACTGTTTTTGTTGTTGGCAACACCTGTTACATTACCACTACTGCTGGCCGCCAGCGGTTGTTGTAACCTTTTTGTGACATAGGGGGTTCCTAAAAATTTACAAAGGGTGCAACTCTTTCCATTTGAATTATTTTAGCTAAATTTATCTCACTTATTTACTTAATTTATGCTTAACCGTTTAAATGATTATGGTCGTCCTGCGAGGCGCGCCAGTCGCTTCATTGTTGGACTAGCTGGCGCCAATTGGTCATACCATCACCACTGGGTCCAGAGGAGTAGGGGCGGTCTTTTTCTTAAGCAGAGCAATACGGGTTCCAATAAGAGTACTTTTTCGGACAATAATTAGCTAGCCATTGTAGCCGCTGTATCTTAATTCGCTGGACAATTATTCTTCGCGGAATTTCAAAGCTGGTGTCTTTGTCTGTGTAAATGCTGGTTATCAAAATAAACAAAGTTGTTTACTATTTCAAAATTATGGCTGCTAACAGTGGCGTAGTTGCCAACGTGCAAATGCGCTGACTCTTTGCTTAATGACAGCGAGTACAGCATTTTGTCCTCATTTACCGCCAATCCAATTTTTTCCGCTTCTTTTTCTAGTTTGGAGCAAGAAAAATTTACGACGCTACTGACAGCATACGCCAGTATGTGCACGATCTTATTGAATATTTTTTAAAAAGCAGATGAACTAGCTAAAAAGGGCGCATCCCTTGAAGCTTTTTCCGTAGACGTCCCAATTAGATCGAGCGAGATTAAGAGAAGGCGAGAGGTACACATGATCGACCAAGCGGTAAAGGCGTGAGTTCAACCGCGGGGCTGTAAAGTGCCGAAGACTATGTGTTGCTCTTACAACCTTAGACTAACAAAGTTGCTTCTATCATTAAAAAGAGATGACTGTAGACTCATGACGAGTATTCTGATCGAACACTGCCTTCTGGCACTCACTAAATTCTTACGGAAATGCTCTGTATCATTGGGAGGCTTGAGAAGCAGAGGTCGTCATATTTTTGTACACATGAGTTTTGATAGGCAGATGTCGCCGTTGTGTTTCATTTAAAGGGTTTCGTTAGACATTCCCTAGAATATTGAAATTTTATCGTTAACAACTGTTATCAAAGATTTATCGTTTTATTATTGAAAGGTTATTAAGTAGTTTGGTGTGGAAAAGTTGAAGATTTGACATAGAAAAATTATCGAAAAATATGAGTCTTTTACCAATACGTAATCGCATGTAATGAATTTGTTATCGAAAACTATCGATTTTTATCGAAAAAATATCGTTTTTTTTTCGATAAAAATATCGATTCTTTATCAAAAAGCTTACTGTTTATTATCGAAAAAATATCGATTTTTTATCGAAAAGCTTACGGGTTTTAACGAATTGGCACTATGGAGTATTATTAACCGATAAATTTTTAAAGCAAGTCAATATTTTTTTGATAACAAATCTGTATTATTTGATAAAAATCGATAATCCGTGGATAATGCTCGTCAGAACTTTTCGGTTGTTATTGCATCTGTTTTGGTTTCTCGTCTTTCTTTACCGATCCGCTTGTTTCTTTCTTTGTTACCAAGACCCTCTTCACTTCGCTCGTAAAACCTGTTTTGGAGTATGCATCAGCATCTTGGAGCACACGTTATCCGACTTACTATGATAAATTGGAATCTGTTCAAAACCAGTTCTTTTCCTTTGAGTTGAGGGGCCACTCATGGGATCCATCGTGGCACCTTCCAAGCAGCGACATCTGTTTTCAAAAAAGAAAGGTTTATTAAAGGCAGCATGCCTAACTAAGCCAAGAAATTTACAAGTTATATGGCTCACAAATTGAACCAAACTTCTATCTGAATTTATCTGGCTCAAATCGTTGTTGTTGCATTTACAAGCAAATTTATTTATCTGGCTCAAGATCTTTGCGACCGGATGATGCCTAATGTCAGTAACAATAATTTCGCTACCATTTCACTCATTCCAAAATTGATAAGAAGTAAACTAAATAAAGCAATGAAATATGTATGTATGTATGCACATATATTTGTATGTGAGTGTAAAAGCGTAAAATGTGTCAACACGCATATATTTTTTGTTGCTATTTTTTTTTTTCTACACTGTCACACCCACTTGCTGTTGCGTATTTATTTATTTCTTCTTCACTTTTGTAGTTTTTTTCGTTTTTTTTGTTTTGGTTTTCCCTTTACCGAGCGAGTAATTCTCTTTGGCGCACTGTTGCAACACACGCTGCACGCTATTGTTATGTAACAACGGCACAGCTTTGCTTATGTATGTATGTATGTGCCATGAATTATGCAACGTTTAAGCATAACAGCACACAGCTACATGCACAGTCGTAAATTTTCATTTGCTTGTGTTTGGTTGCGTTTTCATGGTTAACTACAATATTTTGCCATTCATTCCTAACCTTAAAATTTGTTCTTTTGTTATGCAACCATGTTGCATGCCGAATTTTCTAAGATAACAAGCGATTTTTGTATTCTAAGCAGTTGACAAGCTGATGCATTTTACAAGGCTGCATGCGGTGATAGTGAAATATGTGCGTGTAAATATTTGCACGTGAAATTGTGAATAGTATGTACCCTGCGGGAAATTAGTCTATAAGGGAATGGTGATGTGGCTAAACAAATATGGATTGAATATTCCTAGCACTAAAACATGTATTTATTTCAGTGCTATATAGTGCCTGAGTTACTGAACAAAATTATAAAAAAAAAAAATAATGAATTTCGAGGAATATCTAATAAGTTCTTCGTGTACTATCTCCTCTTCCTTCAATGTGATTCTAAAAATGGACCGGTTACCGGTTATGGTGCGGTTATGATAACCGCCGTGGACAGAATTGGGGCTATGATTACGATTATAGTGATTAAGGCTATGGTTACGATTACAATGACGATGACGATTAAGGTAACCCTTAAAGTTAGGAGTTAAGCTAAAGATGAGCACTACTACTAAATTTGATGTCCAAATATACCCTGAGGTAAGGAGATGGTTAAAGTTACGGTTGAGGTTACGATTAGTGTTGATGTAAGGGTGCAACTAAATTTAAGGTTAAGGTTTCGTAGAGATTTCAGTTAGGGTTATAATTACGGCAAGTTTACAGTTGTGATTAAGGTTACGGTAAAGTTACGGTTACGGTTGCTTTAATCCGTTCAGCGTTTCAGTCCGTTTAAGATGTAAAAAATTGATGTATATTGGAATAAAAACCCGTTTCGGCACTGCGCCATCATCAGTGTAATTTTTTGTTTTGGTTAGTTTTTGTCGTCTGTCTTCTATTTATAGTTCGGAGTTCATGAGCAGTTAATATCAAAATTGTTTTCACTGATCAATTTATATGATTAGCTGCGACAGGTAGAAGTCAGTAATTACCGCCGTTTGATCTATTTCTTTTTTTTTTTTGTTGGTTCTTTATTGCTTTGTGTTGAATTGTCAGAGAGTGTTGTTACTATTGTTGTAGCACTGCTTCGCCCCATCCAATAGATGCGACCACTCACAAATTGTCACCAATATCCTTAAACGGGAGTCCAAGGAAACTTAAGGTTTCAACAGAGGTGGACCATAATGAGAGGGGTGTTAGAGGCGTTGTTCCACAATACCGTTAAAGAGGTGGTTGGTGTCATGTGGGGACACATTGCAAGCAGGGCATATGTTTTGTATGTTGGGGTTGATTCTGCGTCAGTACCCAGATCTAAATTGAGCGAGCGCGACGCGTTTCTCCCTAGAGAGCATGCTTTAGTCTTCTGTGAATCTATTGGAAATTTTATAGTACAAATAGTTGACTCGTTCATCCTTTTCGGTTTTCGTTGAGAATTTTATGTTCCCATGCTGCTTGTTGAGGTACTCCAGTGTAAGCTTTTCATTATTCGTAGTTAAGACGCATGTGGTGCCATCCACGTATCTAGCGAAAAAGTACACGATTTTAGTTTCTGCATGCAGTATTTTTTCCGGCTTTGCATGAACGTTTCCATAAGAATGACTGATCTCGGGCCTACCGTTCGAAGGCCGTTTGTTTCTCCCAATATGGTATTGTTAAATTGAAAATATCTTTGACGTAAAGTGGTTCTTATCTTGATTTGATCGTTTTAAGCTTTGTCTTTTGTAATATGAAGTACTGTTAAGTTAGCTATGCCAAATTGGTGGCTACAAATCTTTTATATCGATAGATACAGATTTTCTGTTCCTTGTCAGCTAAATGATCGCAAGTTCCTCCAATAGTTGTGTTGTGTTAGCGTGCGTGTCCGTTGATTAAGGCCTGATTCTCTAATGCGAAACGGACGATCGTGTCGCCTCAGAGAAGAATCGCAAGTGAATTTGCACTATGGTAAACGATGGAAAAATGATGAAGAATACCATTGCTATACGAAATCGTTTGGAGGCGAATCGTTTGTCTGAGCTATCGTTCGCATTACAGAATGAAGCCAATAGTTCCAAAGTATCCTTCAATATTTTTTTTGAATAACTACAGAGTTTATAACATGGTGCCGATTTAAAATTTATTATGGCCTCAATCATCCTATTACTTCATTTAAAAGTCTTTCGGAAAGTTTTGAAACTTAAAAAAAAAAATATGGGTTTTTTAAAGAAAATAACATTGTATACTAAAGATTTGGAAAGCAAATCATCGAGTCAAATAGCAGTAACCGGTTTCAAACAACTAATCCATTCAAAGCAAGTACCCTGCTCCGAAAAGAAGTGGCTCCAAACGGAAGGTAGCCGGATTCATGGAAGTATCTGGTTCACAATGGTAACAGGATTTTTGAAAAAAAAAACAGCAGTTTCAAAAAGGAACAGATAAAAAAGAACCGGATCCAGAAATTTATCGGATCCAGAAATATTTATCCGGTTAGAAAAAGTAATTACTTAGATAAAAGAAAGAAACTTGTTCTAAAAACGTAGGTTATAATAAAATAAAAAACAAGTAAGGAATGCTAAGTTCGGGTGTAACCGAACATTACATACTCAGCTGAGAGCTTTGGGGACAAAATAAGGGAAAATCACCATGTAGGAAAATGAACCTAGGGAAACCCTGGAATGTGTTTGTATGACATGGTTATCAAATGGGGGGTATTGAAGAGTATTTTAAAAGGGAGTGGGCCATAGTTCTATAGGTGGACGCCATTTCGGGATATCGCCATAAAGGTGGACCAGGGGTGACTCCAGAATGTGCTTGTACGATATGGGAATCAAATGAAAGGCGTTAATGAGTATTTTAAAAGGTAGTTTGCCTTAGTTCTATAGGTTGACGCCTTTTCGAGATATCGCCATAAAGGTGGACCAGGGGTGAATCTAGAATTTGTTTGTACGATATGGGTATCAAATGAAAGGTGTTAATGAGTATTTTTAAATGGAGTGGGCCTTAGTTCTATAGGTGGACACCTTTTCGATATATCGCCACAAAGGTGGACCAGGGGTGACTCTAGAATGTGTTTGCATTATATGGGTATCAAATTAAAGGTATTAATGAGGGGTTTAAAAGGGAGTGGCTCTTAGTTGTATATGTGAAGGCGTTTTAGAGATATCGACCAAACTGTGGACCAGGGTTACCCAGAACATCATCCGTCGGGTACCACTAATTTATTTATATATATAATACCACGAATATTATTCCTGCCAAGATTCCAAGGGCCTTTGATTTCGCCCTGCAGAACTTTTTCATTTTATTCTACTTAATATGGAATGTGTCACAGACATTTTACAAAGTTTTTTCTAAAGTTATATTTTGCGTCAATTAACCAATCCAATTACAATGTTTTATATTTGCTATAGAATTATGGCATTTTTTTTTATTTTTCGTAGTTTTCGATATCGAAAAAGTAGGCGTGGTCATAGCCGGATTTCGGCCATTTTTTATAACAAGATAAAGTGAGTTCAGATAAGTAAGTGAACTGAGTTTAGTAAAGATATATCGATTTTTGCTCAAGTTATCGTGTTAACGGCCGAACGGAAGGACAGACGGTCGATTGTATATAAAACCTGGGCGTGATTTCAACCGATTTCGCCCCTTTTCACAGAAAACAGTTATCGTCATAGAATCTATGCCCCTACCAAATTTCACAAGGATTGGTAAATTTTTGTTTGTTATGGCATCAAAAGTATTCTAGACACGGTGCCACGCCCGTTTTGAAATTTTGTTTGATTTTTGTATTTTCTTGTACCATATTATTACTGGAGTTGAATGTTGACATAATTTACTTATATACTGTAAAGATGTTAATTTTTTTTTTAAATTTGACCTTTAAAAAAAATTTTTTTTTAAAGTGGGCGTGTTCGTCTTCCGATTTTGCTCATTTTTATTTAGCCCACATATAGGAATAGGAGTAACCCTCTTGCCAAATTTCATCATGATATCTTCAACAACTGCTAAATTACAGCTTGCAAAACTTTCAAATTACCTTCTTTTAAAAGTGGGCGGTGCCACGCCCATTGTCCAAAATTTTACTAATTTTCTATTCTACGTCTTAAGGTCAACCCACCTACCAAGTTTCATCGCTTTATCCGTCTTTGGTAATGAATTATCGCACTTTTCGGTTTTTCGAAATTTTCGATATCGAAAAAGTGGGCGTGGTTATAGTCCGATTTCGTTCGTTTTAAACAGCAATCTGAGATGGGTGCCCAGGAACCTACATACCAAATTTCATCAAGATACCTCAAAATTGACTCAAGTTATCGTGTTTACGGACGGACGAACGGACGGACAAACATGGCTAAATACACTTCTTTTTTCGCCCAGATCATTTTGATATATAGAATTCTATATCTATCTCGATTGGTTTATGCCGTTACAGATTACCGTTATGTGAGCAAAGTTAATATACTCTGTGAGCTCTGCTCTGCTGAGAATAACAATAATCTTCGGAACTTTACAGCCCCGCGCTGAAAATCACGCATTTACCGCTTGGTCTATCATGTGCATCTCTCACCTTGCCTTAATCTCGCCCAATCTAAATGGGACTTCTACGGAGCAAACTTCAAGGGTGCCGAATTTTATATCCCGATTGGCTGAAAGAATAAGCGAAATCAGTGATGCAAAATCCTTTAGTAGGCTCCAGTGGTTTAAATTCTCCTTTGAAAGGATTCTAAGCTCATACTTATGTAAGTTGCATATATATTAAACACGTATATATGAGAGCGTTTGAAAAATCACTTTATTTGCTGAACTATAAAATAGCGTCTGAAATCTTAATTTTGATTTTCACACATCATCATTCAACATCCATGTGTCCCGGTTTGACATTTCATAAGGTTGGCGGCCCTATCCCCAACTAGTCCCTTGGAGTGAATCACATTGGATATAGCCTATCAGACATGTTTAAATACGACCTACACGTGACGGCTCCAGTTACAAATGTGAGTACGTAGGCACATTTTTAACCAGGTTAGGCGTTGTCCTTCGCAAGAACACTCAAAGTGGTTAAGCAAAAGCTTTCTCAAGACAGTCGACCAAATTACCGGGTGTTCTACTACCCTAACGTAGGGGATAGTCGAACTTGTCTGAAAACTGAAGGCGGTCATCCATAATGAGCTCTTATGTCGTAAGGCCGGAAACGAAGACTATAGAGGTCAATGTATCGAATACAAACGTCTGCAAATTTTGGTCTAAATTTCTAAACTAATTTTTTTATATAGATGCCACAAGGATTATACGATTTTCACCCATGAGTTACGTAATGATATCCACTTAGACTGCTCATGATTTCGAGGGCGGCATCCTTGACCGAATAGTTACTCCCTAATGTTTCAAGATGTTTTTTTTTTTTTTTTTTGTGTAGTTCGGAAGCATAGCGCGACAAAAACATCTGTCAGAATGTCTTTGGAGTTACACCTAGAGCTTCGAGGAAAGTGACGTCGACGAAGGTATGAGTTCGAAGTCGCAGTCCTATGGCTTCTGTGTTGGCATATGGTATAAAGGCCAGGATGCGTGGTAGCGACTGGTGGTCGGGATTGCTACCCTTGGCACATCGGGAATTGTAGCTCTTAAGAACAACCCTTTGTCACGATCAACAATAAGCCAGTATTGATGCTAATCGTTAAAACTGTGCCACGAGAGTCATGATTATTAGTAGATAATTGATAGCAACCGTAAGCCGCCTTTGTGCATGACCAGCATGAAGCCATAAATGATTTAAAGAAAACGTAACGACGTCGGGTATTAGAGTTAGCCCAGATCATCTCCTTCGGTGAAACTACGCTACAACAGTGTGCCCATTTTAAGTATTTCTCCCTCCCTTTCTTTTTGAACGATCCACGAGATTTTGAGGCAAAAACAGCGAATATTTCCGATATGGCCGAAACGTCGACTTCCTTAAATACATAACTTTTCTAAATATTATTTTTATTTAATTTTATTAATATTTCATGGAAATTTAATCACGGTCTCACTCGCAGCTCGTTTCTGTGGTTACTCATACGCCATGTACGACCATTAAACACACACCAATCAAACTAGCCGGAGTTAAAACAAATAACAACAAATATGGTCGGCATTTTTAATTATTTCACGGTTTGCTCTAAAGTTATTCATTTAATATGACAATAAACTAAATTTACACCGCAATAATTTATAAATATGAAATATGTGCAAAAAATAGGGAAACAATTTAAAGGGTAGTGAATGTTTTGTAAGGAGAGTACAAACATTTGAAAAATATAAACAAAATTAAATTTTCCACTGCCAGCATGCAAATTTATTTGACAAAAGTACACAAGAAGGAGGTGAAGGAAAGTTCAAAAAAGATACTACACATCAAAAAAACTTAGCACCTTTGGCAGCAAGCAACTGCTTCAGCAATAAATTAATTTCGCGTGACTTTCACTACCGAAAATATGAAAAAAACTTTTTAGTAAAGTTTTTAATGAAATTTTTGGTGTTATCAACTTTTGAGTTATGGCTGCGCAAAGAAAATGATAAACATTATAAGTGACATTGTCTTGGCCCGCAGATAAAACGCAATTACTGACAAGCTCGGGAGCGCCGCGCAGTTAGGCTTTGGTTAGTTTTAATAATTTCGGTTAGCAATGCTTAATTAAAAATTCGAAAAAAAAGGTTGATAGCACTTTGTCGCAGTTGTGGAGAAGTTGCTGCTGTAATTTTTAAAACAGATGGTAAGGCAGTACAATCAACAATACAATCCAAATACTTGAATACTTTTACTTCAGATTAATTTTATTTACATAATTTTATAATCGGTGCCATAGTAGATTGAAAATTTCCCATATTTGAATGAAAAATTAGGATAGTTCGTTTTATTGCTCTCTTATATTATGTATACTTGTATGCTAGCGCATGAAACTCCCTTCTTTCTAAATAACTGTCTAGTTATGGGTCTAGGCCCCACTATTTGGAGAACATCCACAGACGGTCGTGCGAGGATAAAAGTAGAAAATGAACAAGGTGATATAACAGGTATTGAATAAAATAAGTAAAAACTTTATTCAAGAGAAATAGTTTATAAATGTTAACAAAAATAACAATATTTCTTTTACACATGACGCAGTAAAATCAGACGGATGAATTCAATATTAAAAAGTGGAGTGGCATTTGACAAAACTCGCCCTCATAAATTTAAGTGTTGTTTACTTAATCGGCGCTTAACTGTTAAGCGGTTATGCCCGTCCAACAAGGCTTGTTTTCTCTGCCAACCGGTGCCAATTGGTCACACCGAGGGAGTTTAAATCGTTTTCCATCTGATCCCATCAGCAGAGTGGGGCCGCTCTATAACTCTGTCTCCATGGGCGGGTTCCGATAGAAACATTTTCTTGGCCGAAGCGTCATCTTTCATTCTCATAACATGGTCTAGCCAACGCAAACGCTGCGTTTTAATTTGCTGCACTATGTTGATGTCAGCTCATCGTTGAATCTCCTTCGGTACTCGCCATCACTAACGCGTAATCTAAGTGTTGCTTCTCGACTTATCTGCAGCATTGATTTTTTCAGTATCATAAACAAATACTACATTAATACCTTTCAGGAATATGAAGTAATGTGCAGTAAAATAACGCCTGCGGCCTATATTTCCTTTCGAAGGGGGCTTATTTTCTTTTGCTCAGAGGAAATGAACCAGTTTAGGTCAACGAAATAGAATGGCTGAAAATTCAGAGTATTACATTGTCCACAACTAGGAAGTACGGAGAGATACCGCTGACGTCGATGAGATGACTGACTATATAGAACAATAAAATGAAGTTGCGTATGAGTATCTGCGAGGTTTGTAATACGAAAAGTTGGAATTGATGGTATACGGTCCAAAGACCCAACATTTATATATGTAAACCAAGCGTTGAAATAGGCTCATTGAGCAGAGAGGCGAGCTTGGTGTACAAATATAAAATGGTAGGGGTTTTACAGCAACGAATTTTTAACATATCAGAGCGTACCCTGATGGCAAAAAAAAAAACAAAAATGGCTTACCAGAATTTTAATTTAAGCAGCTCTGGCTATCCCTGGAAACATTTAGACAAATATGAAATACTCCCAGCCGTATGTTCAAACACAACAGATATTGTTCTGAATTTCTTAATCTATCCATCTGCCACTCCTCTGTATACCCCTCTTCTTCTCCTGTTTTTGCTACCTTCTGTATTTCGTATTGTAACGAAAACTAGCAACAATAAGGGATAATATCATCTCTAAGCCAAAACTAAGCAGTGACTTGTATGCACATAACCAAATTAATCATTATGTCTACACATATGTCCATGCAAGCTGCGGAGAGCAACGCAAAAGCACATGCATATATCTGAGATACTCCCAAAAGTAGGCAATTATTTTTGCAAATATCACTCACATATGCACGCGCATAAGAGAAGCTATACACGTGCATTTGTAGTTATAATTTTATAGCTGGTAACTAAGTAAATTCTGGAAACGCCTAGAATTATGGAACGAGGAAATCGATGAGTATAAAACACCGCAATCTAAGCAATCATGGATTCAGTTTGATTTAAGCACGCTATCTGTCGAGAAGTAGCAGTGTTATGTTGAAGTACTTTAATAAAGGCCATTTTGCATTATTGAATAGTGGAGTTATTTATTCAACAGTTTAGTGATTCGAACGTTAGTAGAAGGTTGCAAATAAGCGGAATTGCACTAAATTCGTTACAATTGGTGTCAGAAGACGAATTGTTGAATAAATTCTGAAGATTTTGAATACATGGCAAGTTGAGTGAATTAAAGATCCAGCAACTGAAAAAGGAGTTTGAGAACGGCTACGAGAGGTAATGGAGTGGCAAGGAATTGATGTGGACGAATATGTCTTTTATCCTGATGGGGACGAGACAACAACAAAAATTGAAGAGAAAATCAAAACATCGCAGACAGTTACGAGCGCAGACTTGAACATGATTTTGGCTGCAATATCTGCTCCAACATCTACAATGGCATCTCAACTGGAGCATCAGAAGACATATATGGCATCCCAACTGGAATCCCAAGAGACACGTATAACATCCAAGATGGAATCACAGGAAGCATGTACAATATCCAAGATGAAAGCACAGGAGGCACTAATTTCAGAAATGTCGTCGCATATGTCATCCCAACTGGAAGAACACAAGACATATATGGCATCACAACTGGAAGAGTAGAAGACATATATGACATCCCAACTGGAATCGCAGTAGACACGTATAACCACCAAATTGGAAGCACATGGGGAGCGCTTATCATTGCAGGTGGCACAAATGTCTTCGCAGTTAGAAGCGCAGGATGCAAAAATCGCCGAATTTCAGGCAGAAGTCGATGATTTGAAAGGTCGTATGGAGCAGTTAAAACTAAATCGCCCAGCTGTTTGAGCAAGCAATCCGAAGGTAAAAACTCCATCTTTTGACGGCTCTGTTCCTTTCCAGGTCTTTAAGCTATAGTTTGAGAAGACCGCAGCAGTGAACAACTGGAATGCGGAAGATAAAGTTGCTGCACTGTTCATGGCATTGAAAGGGCCTGCAGCTAAGATTTTACAAACCATTCCAGAGGGCGAACCGAACTTTTATGAAGCATTGATGGGCGCTCTAGAAAGACGATACGGAACTGAGCATAGGAGACAGATATACCAAATGGAGTTACTTAACCTCTTCCAGAGGTCTGGCGACACATTGCAAGAGTTTGCGTCGGGGGTTGAAGGGCTGGCACATTTAGCGAATGCGGACGCACCCGTGGAATACACCGAAAGGGTAAAAATCCAAAGCTTTATTAATGGAATACGGGATGTCGAAAAGAAGCGAGCGACATACGCAAACCCGAAACCTACATTCGCAGAAACGGTATCACATGCTCTGATTCAGGAAACAGCGTCGCTTCTGTGTAAGCCAGATTTCAAAGCACGCCGGGTGGAAGTAGAAAGGCCAGAGTGGTTAGACGCAATTTAGGAAGCTCTAAAAGGAACGCAACAGAAGAATAATGGTGCAATCAAATGTTTTAAGTGTGGAAAGCCGGGGCACATTGCACGTAATTGCAGCACTGGTCCTGGTAGTTCCAAATTGGCTGGTCGTAAACGTAAAGCTGGAGGAGATAAGCAAGAGTGAGTCAGTTGTAAATATTGAAAACTTGCCCCAGCTATTGAATTTCCTGTGCTATCTGTGTCGCAAATTGGAAGGAAATCAAGCAGTCTTACCGTCAGGGGGAATGTGGACGGCAAAGAACATATACTGAATGTAGATACGGGCGCATCTTATTCCTTAACCCGATCTGACTTGGTCAATAGGAGAGTAAAACCGTTACCTGGAGCAAGGTTGCGTAAGGTCACAGGCGAGTGTAACCAAGTCCAAGGAGAAGTGGTATGTGAGGTCTTAATTGGAAAGTTCATGGTTCTACACAAATTCATTGTGGCGGAGATTGTTGATGAAGTCATATTGGCAGTGGACTCCTTAGTTGACCATGACATCAGGATCGACACGAGAAGAAGGAATATGCGCTATAAAAACCAGGATATACCACTTAACTTTAGTTTGGAGAAGGGCTTCAGCAGTAAGCGAGTGCTGGTGGATGAGATTCGACAGAGACCACAAAAGTCAAGGAAAGTAGATCCGGCAAAGGCTGATGGAACGAATGGGCCAAACAAATCAAAAACCGAAGCTACCTGCGAGAGAAACGCTGGCATTGAAAAACCCTAATGGACGCACTAAAACTAACAAAAGAATATCCCAGAAATAATGCAAGGGTGGTTTTAATGCCAGGGCGCATTACTGTTGAGAAACGTCGGAACGATACTGATTATGTGAAGCCAATCCGTCAAGAGCAAGCTCTACAAAGGCCAAACAACAGAGTACGAGGAAACGATCCAGGATAATGAGTAGTAAGATGAAACGCAGGTACGGTTTCACTACCCTTTCTTGCTTTTTTTACTTTTGGCCTATCAGTAGAATCACACAGAGCTTTAGCTAACTCCAAACGAAACTGAAGTAACGTCAAACCAGCCAGCTTCTGGTTGCCCTCCGAATATGACGAACTCTTTTGACGATGTAGGATGGAGGTGAACGCCATATCAAGTAGGTGATAAAATATGCGCGACTTGGTAACCATTTCTTTAGACGCAAACCTTTTCGGCTCATATAAGACTCCATGGGATCTACACCTCCCTTATGCGAGCTAAACTCACGAATTATTTGTGGGCAGTACATCTCAGTAAATTCCCTGGCCCTTTTATTATAACTATGTGTTTTCGTTGGGTAGTTGTTACCATCCTCTTTTACAAACCTACACAAGTTGTGACATAGTCAAATGTTTTTAGTGTCCTTCCAAAGGACGGTAGTTATGTATACGCCATAAGCGGTGCCAAAACTTAACTGCATATCCCCTGCCTGCTCTTTCATCTTGAACATCTGAATCAGACGGTAACTTACAATAAGATATTCGGTTGGCTCGAATTGAACCTAATGAAAATATACTACGAGCTCGTAAGTAAACTAGAAGTGGAAGAGATGAATTGTCGAATTACAGGATATGGTTAGCGAAATTAGCTCGAAGTTCCCAGATCTGGTGTGTTTGGTAGAACGACATTATCACCGGCTTAATTATAAACTGCAAACCGGTATGCATATCTAATGGTATAATGTAGAAAGAAAAACTGTATACTCCCTTTACTGGGCATATAGGTATTGTCGTAAGTGCTGCACTGCTTTTTTTACTTACTTGCTCAGAGATACCCAACCCAGCTTGGCATCAAACATTGGGCTGACTACCAACGCAGAGAAAACGGGTATGTTGTTGTTTACTAAGAGGTACAAGCTTCCAAATCGGACCAGGCTTAAGCTAGTAGAAGTAACCCAGAAAGAGAAACGTTGCACAAAAAAATAATTCTAAACAGTAAATTGAAGTGGAAGCTCAATGTAGCGAAGGGAGAATTAAGGCCTCGACGGCAATTTATGCATGTAAAAGAATGTTGGGGTGTACATGGGATCTATAGCAATCTCTCAATCTGGTTCATTGGATATTACCAATGATTTGCAAGCCTATGCTCTACTATGGAGTCTGTATATAGTGGACAGTCACACAAAAAAGTACGTTTACCAAAAACCTGGTCAAAAATATAGCGCTAGCAAGTGCAACAAAGCTTAAAGCCTCGTGGTAGCTTGAGTGCAGACCACACGGTCATAGTTGTATAGCGTCATCAAATATAGGACGAAGATGTTACCTGATTCCTTTTCTGCGGTTCTAAGGTGCTCTTAGATACACAGTGCAGTTGCATGCTTGGCGCAAGTGTGCCCAAGCGGCAGACGAGGCGATACACGTGTATATCTATAGTTCCAAAGTAATGAAAAGAGTACGCCTACCCGGAAACAAACATATCCTACAAGCGGCCAAATAACTGCGGCCTTTTCCAAGCGGAAGTATTAGCCGTAACCAAATCAGTAGAAACAATGGAAGAAAATATCTTAAACTGCAGCCGCGCCAACGTTTATATTGTCGGCCAAGCACAGCATATAAAAGTATGTTAGAATGTAAGTAATCCTCGCAAAGAGTCGGGGTAGGGGTAATATGGGAATAAATTGGAACAAAAAAGCGAATGAAATAGCTAAATTGGGCGCGGACCTTGAAACTTTCTCCGTAGCCGTCCCAATTAGATTGGGTGAGATTAAGGGAATGTGATAATTGCATATAATTGACCGAGCGAAAAAGGAGGGGCTGTAAAGTCTCGAAGATCATGTATAAGTCTTACAACCATTTTTTTTTTTTTTTTGGACGTTGGGTAGAACACTACCCTCAAGTGGCCCAATAAAACCAGATTAATCCTGTTCATGTGTCCGCACCCCGTGGGACCGCCGTTAGACATAACGTCACGAGGATAAAGGCGATTTAGTCGCCACTACTTTGTATGCGCATTTCTCTGCGCTCGCTTTCAGCATGTATTAATCTCAGTGTAGACCGAAAGGATCCTCCTCTATCCCACGCTTATGTAGATATTCCTTGAAGCCGCCGTGCCTGCTTAATATTTGTGTGAGGTCGTAATTTAGTTCGCCGTGTTCTCGCTCGTACCATTCCGCTATATTCCGAACTAGCATGAAGGTCCAGTGCCCTTTTCTCGATTCTTCCCACCATCCTTTCCACCTAACTATTGCTGTGACCTTATGCTTTTCTTAGGATCTTCAGATTTGGCGTTTTGGCATTTTCCTGGATATAACATGGATCGCGTCGTCGGACTCCGTTCGATAAGCATATGCTATTCGTATAGCAGTAATATGGTAGGCTGCTGGTGGACCATTTTAGATCCGTACCATACAGTGCTGCTTATAATATTATCGAGCTGGTTACGTTGGATAACAGCTGACATGTAGGTTCGCCTGGACCGCCGATGTTGGGCATTATTCGCGTTAGAGCCCCACTAACTCTAGAAACTTTCTCGCCCACCGCATTGATGTGCTCATTAAAAGTTAGTTTTGAGTCAGTGTTTACACCCAGATATTTCAAGGAAGGCTATGAGTTTATTTGATAATCTCCTATGGTTAGGACTAACTCATTCAAAGTCCGCTTTGAACTCAGAAAAACCACTTCTTTCTTATTGCTAGCCATCTCCAACCACATGTTCGTCAGCCATTCCTTTATTCTTCCCACGGCCTCATTACATAACGATTGGAGCAGATCAAGTTTCCTGGCCACTGCTACTACGACAATATCATCTGCATAGCCGACAATTTCCGAGCCTCCGCCATACATCGCGTTCCATAGCGTTGGACCTAGAACAGATCCCTGAAGGACACCACCCGTGATGTTTTGCTTTCTTGGTCCCTCATCCGTATCAAAAAAGAGTACTCTGTCGCTTAAATAGCTACCAATTATTCTGAGCAGGTAAGTAGGAGTGGCAACGTCTTACAACCTTAGACCAACAAAGTTATTCCTATCATTAAAAAGAGAGCACTGTAGACTCATGACGGATATTTTGGCTGGACAATGTCATCTGGCGTCACATGCCTTAAAATTAAGCTTAGTCAGTAATAGCAGATGTAAGAAGTGCAGGTTGGAGTATGAAACATTGAGTACGTTTTTTGCTCCTGACCTGCGCCTGCCAGGTTTAGACTCAAGCTATAAGGGTTGATACAGCCATCAGGTATAGAAGCAGAAAGTGGTATAGGTTCTAGAAAGCTTCTATTGTTTGTCAAAACGATGGAGATATTTTAAAACATAGGTACTAGATTTTGACAGACTTTTCGGTTTGGTCGTTTAAGGAACCTCTGAAAGGACTCTGGACTCAATGAGTCCATGAGATGTCCTCACAGACGAGCCAGTTCAACCTAACCTTATATAGTGTTATTGTGTGATTTGCTGATCAAGATTTATTTGTATGCGTTTCCAGGCCAACTTCCTGCGCTAAACCACAGCAAGTATCAAAAGCTGTTTGAGATACGTTTGATATTCCAATAGCGTGAACAAGAACAGCTTTTATGTGACCGAACTATTGGCATACAAATATGTAAGCAATCTGCGCAGACAATGCGGACGCAAGAGAAGGCAATACAAATAAACGAGGTAGTGTTGCATGAGTAGTTTTCCTTACCTGCTTTTGATAAACCGCAATTGTATGTAGCCTTCGGTGCACTATTCGAATTCGCAACAAATGTGGTGAAGTTTTAGAAAATTTTTACTTCGGTTGGTAATATCAGCAGTTGCTGAGTTCAAGGTGCAACATCTGTATACAAACTTATGTATATGCGTACATATTTAGATCTACAATATATGTAATACCAGTAACCATTAAGATATGCATCTGTATATGTGTGCTTTGAGATATTGATTTTCGCTCAGCCATGTAAATGAAATCACACTGAATAAGTATCTGTAACGTGAAAAATTCGGCAGTGTTGATTTAACTCACTCTCCACCCACCCTATTTCGACGGCTGGTACAATTTCAGCGCGCATAAAAGTATGCAAGGAATGTTTGCATGAATGCGTACGAATATGTGAGTAGTGAATTTGTGATAGCTTGCGAATGGTAAAACGCATATTGACAAGAGCTTGCAATGTAAATACAAATAAAATGCACTCGCACAAATGCTTTTACCTATCACAGACCCATACACACACTCGTACTCACGCGTAGTGCATACCAAACGTGGTAGTCATATATAACTTGTTCGATATTGCTAAATAGTAAATTCAAATGGTTTAGCTATTTTTACTATTTTGCCATAAATATTGACGCATCTATGTATATGCGGTTCAAAGGTTGTGATTACTGTTCCATCTGGTCACTTCGCATACAAACATGACACGTTTAATTTGTGCGTTTGCTTTTGAAGTTGAAATGAACTTGTAGTCATATAGGTTGCATATTTTAGGGCGCATATTGCTTATGCTTGCTATGTGAAAAAAAAGCTATCTACTCACATAGTGTCTGAACTAATAAGATGGTATTTGCCAAATTTGACAACATGAACACGGAATTTCGAAAGGGTTAGTAGGGAAAGCTTTACGATATAATGATGTCACCTGTCCTGAAGAGAAAATGTGGAAGGATAAAGCTAGGAAGGGCCTAGGTATCTCGCCAAGCCCCTTGGCTATCCCACTAAGGTTAATACACTGGCCTTGTGAAATGGTGGTCAAGCAGATATTGCTCTATGGGATAGTGGTCTGGTAAGATGCACGTAACACGGCGTGCATTACCGAAATGTTATTGTCAGTACAACGTACAGTGGTTTTTGGTATCAGCGGCGCTCTTAGAACCACACCTACCTTGGAATTAAATGTTATCATGCCACCAGAATTCATGATACAGGCTATTATAGGCTTTCTCATCTAGGATATTCCAACAGTCTTGCCTACATTGAATTTAACCCAGACAAAACAGGCTTTTGTGTGCCAACAACTGTCCACTGTGCAACCTCAAGCACAGTCGCCACGTCGAGAGAGCAGTGAGAAAAGAAATTAGTAAGGGGCAGTGGACTAGTTAGCTAGTTCATGGACAAATTGAAGTTAGACGAGAATGTTTGATTGGAGGTTCCTGTCGGGAGCACGAGTACCAATCACGGAGTAACCTAATCGTTACAGCGTCTTTCAAACGGATGTTGTCGCAATAAAGGTTGCGCTGCTACTAAGGTTAGAGCGTTCAAAATTTTTTCTATACCCAAGTGGTTACTAAAGCCCTTAGTTTAGCTCTAGTGTGATTGAGGGTAATAAAGAAATGGGGTGGGTCTAACTAGGTTAGGTTAGGTTGGGGTGGCTGCCCGAGGGCACACTTAGGCCAGTAGTACTAGGCCCGTTGTGATACCACGAGAAACACCGTTACCTCTCCTCTTCGAACCATTTTGAGGACCTGATGACGTCATGCTCCACAACCTGACTCATAGTATCAAGAAATGGAGCTCCCAGAAAGCGCTGCCGTGCTCCGCTTAGCGCTGGGCAGTTGCAGATGAGGTGAACCACCATTTCCTCCTCCTCATCTTCTTTACAACTCCTACAGCAACGACGATAAGGCGCTCCTAGCCTTTCTGCATGCCTACCTATGAGGCAATGACCCGTTAGTGCCCCTACAAGTGTGGAAATTGTACCCCTTCTTAGGTTGTAAACGTGACGGGACCTTTTAGGATCCCATTTAGGCCAGGTTTCTTTCGACGTTCGACATCCCGGTGTTTGTAGCCATCTTTCGTCGGCTTGACGGTAGATGTGCTCTTTTAGCATTAGCTTGCATGTGGACAGGGGCATACCTAAGCGTTCTTGTCCAGGAAGAACCTGCTTGGTTGTACCCTGCCTAGCGAGTTCATCTGCAATACAGTTTCCCTCGATATCCCTATGTCCAGGGACCCATGTGAGGTGTACACGGTTCTGTTGAGCCATCTCTTGAAGAGATCGGCGACAGTTTAGTGCTAGTTCAGAATTGAACGAGTGGGAGCCCAGAGATTTTATGGCAGCTTGGCTGTCGCTGAAGATAAAAATTTCCTTTCTGACAATGTATGTCCCTATCCTAGCTGCGGCTTCCATTATGGCTGCAACTTCTGCCTGGAATACACTGCAGTGGTCGGGTAGTCTGAATGAGAGCTGGAGGTCAAGGTCCCTTGAGTATACTCCACCCCCAACTCTCCCGTTTAGCTTGGAGCCGTCCGTGTATATGGAAATGCTGTTGCCCATAGCAAAGCACTTGTCCGACTCCGTCCAGTCATCCCTGCTGGGTATGTTTATCTTAAAGTTGGTTTCCGCAACTGTTGTGGTCGCACAGCGATCCGTGCTAGGAGGGAGAAAACTGTATTTGTTTAGTATACTTGAGTGTCCTGTGGTCCTGTTGTTCCAGCACGACAACTCCCTTAGACGCAGGGCTGACGTTGCCGCTGCTCGATGACCAGCCAGATCCAGTGGAAAGATGTCAAGAATGACCTGAAGAGCTTCGCTAGGCGTTGTTCTTAGAGCCCCGGTTATGCTTATCATGCTGGATCTGTGGACCTTACCCAACAAGTTTAGGTTTGACGCCTTGCTCAAGGCTGGCCACCATACGACTACCCCATACAGCAGTATGGGTCTGATAATCGCGGTATAAATCCATCTGCATATGTTGGGGGTGAGTCCCCATTTTTTGCCAATGGCTCTTTTACACGTATATAATGCAATGTACGCTTTCTTTTGTCGCTGGATAACGTTGTCCTTCCAGTTCAGCTTTTTGTCTAAAACTACGCCTAAAAATTTGGCTTTATCTGCCAGGCTTAGGCGCACCCCATTTAGTTCAGGTAGGTTCAACGATGGTATTTTGTATCGTTTGGTATATAAGACAAGCTCTACTTTATCGGAGTTGACGCTGAGTCCACATCGGGAAGCCCACAAGGAAACCTCTCGCAATGCTACCTGCATCAAGTCGCACAAAGTTTGAGGAAACTTGCCTCTGTAGATAATCGCTAGGTCATCAGCATATGCCACGACCTTCCCCCTCCCCCAACTAGTATCTCTTAATAGCGAGTTTACCGTTAGGTTCCATAGTAAGGGGGAAAGGACACCATCCTGGGGCGTGGCCCTTGCGACAAGTCGTGTTACCTCAACCTTCCCCAGTGAGGAGAGCACTTTCCTTCCCCTGAGCAGTTGATCAATTAGTCCCACTAGGGGTCTATTTACGTCCAGATCAGTTAAAGCAATGTTAACGGCGTCTGGACTTATGTTGTTGAATTCTCCTTCAATGTCTAGGAAGGCCACAAGACAATAATCCTTTTCGAACAAGGATGTTTCTATAGTAGAGACTAGGTTGTGTAGCGCAGTCTCCGTAGATTTACCTTTGGTGTACGCGTGTTGATAGTCCGAAATGAGATTCCTATCAATGCTTGTAGTGAGAAAATCGCTAACTATTCTCTCTAGGGTCTTGAGTACGAAGGATGAAAGACTGATAGGTCTATATTCCTTCGGCTCGTAATGAGAGGCTTTGCCTGCCTTAGGAATGAATATGACCGTGGCGCTCCTCCATGCACACGGAATATAGTTCATAGCCAAACAAGCGGTATATATGTGCCGCAGCCAGTTGACTGATACCTCCAAAGAATAGATAAGTTGAGCGGGTACAATCCCGTCTGGTCCAGCAGCCTTAAAAGGTTTAAAACTTTTGACTGCTCTCCTCACTCTCTCCTCAGTGATGGGTATATTCACAGGTCCTGTGGGTATATGCTGGTCCAGGTACCATTCGGTCTCCGCAGAAAGCTAATAGCTGTTTGCGTCTTAGAAAGCACGCACCGTAGCCTGGATGTGTCCACGACACTTTCGACTCCAGTGCAGAAATTTCTCCATGAAGTTCTCTTCGCTTGTCTCAGGACTTTTTTGTAGGTTCTTAGTTTGTCCTTGTATTCTAGCCATTGTGACCCGTTATCGAAGAATTTGGCTTTGTTAAACTGTTCTCTACAGGATTTACGAAGTAGGTCCAGATCATGGGACCACCAGTGAGGTTTACGCTTACCGCGCGGTTTTGGCAATGGACAGGCCTGTTCTAAGGCTTTTGAGAAAGCCGATGTGAAGGTTTCTACCAGACCCTCTAGCTCCATCGTTGATGAGAGGCTTTGTGGGGGCAGTTCTGGTAGTTCTCTTGCTAACAGCTCATTATGTAGTTCCCAGTTTGTATTACGTGGGTTACGTCTCGCCATGGGCTGATCGACGAAGAACTCTAACATTACTTCAATATAGCGGTGGTCTGAAAAGGAATGTTCCTCAAGAACACGCCATTTTTTAACCCACCCATAAACGCTTTCGCTACAAATAGTGAGGTCAATAACCTCTCTACGGTTTTTAGTAATAAAAGTTGGTTCATTACCTACATTGCAAACTACAAGGTTAGTTGTTAAAAGGTACTCAAAAAGTGACTCACCCCGAGTGTTTATGTCGGAACTACCCCACTGCACGTGGTGGGCGTTTGCGTCTGTCCCAATTAACAGATGGCCTTTGCTTGAGTCGGCCACCAGATCCTTTACCGTCTTTTGCGGAGGAGGTTCCTCTGCGTCGTACGGCATATAAACGGAGGCTAGCGTTAATTGGGTGCCTCCGCTTGACAAACTGGCCGCTGTGATGTCACCATTGCTATAATTAGGCAAGAGAAAGATATTTAGCTCAGACTTTACTAAAATGCATGTTCTCACTTTACCTTCATCTGCAGCTCGGATGAGCTTAAACCCAGTGGCCCCCAATCCGCAAATCCTTGAGTTGTTCACCCAGGGTTCTTGGATAAGGACCACTTCGACGTCGCCTTTAGAAAGGCGACTGATGAGAGCAGCCGAGGCTGCCTTACTTTTGTGCAGGTTTATCTGGAGCAACCTCAGCATGAGCTTGCTCAGACTCCCCTGCCTCCATCACCGTGATGTTGGGATCCTCTCCGTCGCTATCCAGCAGAGCATCCTCCATCGACAAATTTCCCAGAGCCCCTGCGCAATTTGACGTGGCGGAAACCAGGCTTTCGGCGTCGGAGATTTCCGCTTCCACTTCGGGTGCCTCAATGTCCGTGTCCAAAGAGGCACTCGAAAGGGATGCGCGCTGTGCGTCCCCACGGTATACGTGAATTACGACCTCCCCGAGGCCGTAAAACACTCTTCCTTTGCTCCGTCTAAGGGGCTCGAGAGCTTCCTTATTCAGGGCTACCACGACCTGTCTCCTAGGTCCTACAGCGTCCTCGACTTGGATGACACTCCAGTCCTGCGTTGGGAGAGCCGGGTTCATCAGTTGCAGCATCCTGAGAATTCTCTCAGGTTCTGCTGGAACCGCTGGAACCCATGCCCTGGCCCTTGGCCGAGCCGGAATGTCCTTCCAGTCAACGACCTCGATAATCGCCCCGGGATAGACTTGTCCCAGCTTTGCGGCTGCTGCCTTGTACAGCGCAACATACCTTGCGTCCTCGCAAGCGAGTACCTCGATTTGGCCCTGGTACCATCCTGCATCAGAACCTCGCGGCGGACTACCCGGAGACTCCATCAGCACGTCGAGAACGGCGTAGCCGATTTCATTCCGGACGTACGGCCACTGGTCTTTAGGGATCGCACCACGGTCATTCCCTCGGTCCAGGATTCCTATAAGGATCCGGCCCTTAGCTACCTCGGCAAAGCTGGGTTTGGCTACCGCGGGGTGATTCTGGTGCCTTTTCGGCGGTGGTTTGATATCCTCATCGGACCTTTGACGTTTATATGGGGTTGCGCTTGTTGGCAGAGAACTCCGAAAATTCGGCAGTAGAGCTCGCGCCCTTTCCACCGAATTCCTGGCGTTCTCTGACAGCGTTTCCAGCGGAACACCCTCATACCTTGACAGGACTTTTGCAGCCCTTCTTTTGTTCCTGTGGAACGATCCCTTGTGGGAATCTTCTTGAGAAGGGGTCCGACCCGTAGTTGCCCTCGCGTTCGTACCCCCGGATGATGTCTTCATTATGGCTCCTTTCTCCTTTGGCTCAGTGTGACCAGATCGTGGGACCCCTGTCACAGCCGTGGGGAGAACAGTCGCCATACCGGCGTCAGACGGGCGCCCAGCATCAGCAGGCGCGTCAGTGTTCGCCGTTGCCAGCGCAACTACCTTCGCCGCCATACTGGTGCTTGCCCCCGTCCGATCACCTAAGACTGTGTTGACTGAGGTTGCCCTCTTTTCGTCCATGGGGAGCCGACCCGTCGTTTCCAACGCAGTCGCTCCCCCGGTTAAAGTAGCTGTTGCGGCCCCGTTTTCCATTGGCTCGGAGTGGCCAGGTCCAGAGACCCCTGCCACAGCCGTGGGAAAAAAGGTTGCCGTTCCGGCGCTTGGTCGGTGTCCGACAACAGCAGGCGCGTCAGTGTTCGCCGTTACCAGCGCAACTCCCTTCGCCGCCATACTATTGCCGCCCCCCACCAAGTCGCTCTTCACTTTAGCGTTGGTAGCATTGGTAGCCCTCCCTCGTTCACTAGGGCGTATGGATGCCAATGCTGTTGTCCTTCTCCCTGTGGAGGAGAACGGATTATCATTTGTTTGTTTTTTTATATTTTTGTTGTTCATCTTGTTCGTACGACCCCTTGCTAGACGATTCCAGCTTAGGGTCACCTTATTGAAAGGGGGAAAAGTGTCGTCCGCCGCGGCAGAGCCCCTTACCGCGGTAAGACCATTTTTACTCTCTGAGGCGGCCCGGTGTCAGAGAGGCTCCGTACAAATACAGCCAGATTAACCTCCCGGCTGCAAACCATCCAATGGGCACGGTGCCGCATAACACCCTGGATTGGGAGGGGACAGATCTTGGTCATCGCTCACCCCAGGACTAGGCCACCGCAGCCATGGAGATCCATGTGAACCTGCATCCTACTGGGTGGCACAGTCCCGTGGTCAGCGACTAAGCCCTCGCATCGCGGCAAGATGTCTGCCCTTCGCGAGGGTGGGTCAAACTATAACAATATTAATTTCGTCTGGGTCCCGGGATATAGCAATATATTCAGGAATTGTCAGGCGAACTCTTAGCGTGCTTGAGTACAACTAAACCGAATAACGAATTCGAAGTAACCCTGGCTACCTGTGGTGTACTCCACCATAGATGACTACGGACAGCTGAAGAAACGCGACTGAAACTACCTCGCCTCTTGCAGGTTGGCGAGATCCTAAGTATAGCACTGAATCCCGAGTGCACTGTGCTTCCATTTAGAAATTTCGTCTGTGACGACATGTACATGAAATACTTAAGAAACCGGGAGTCATCACTCCGATATATTAATTTCAGCTTCGAGAATGACTTTTAAAACGCTATGCGCTCCTTAATGTATGCTCATATTATTTACCAGCCCTACGTTGAATGGAGTTGGGTGAGATTGCGTCGAAGTACTTATAGCTTCAGTATATACCAGAGGGCAAAATCTCTAAATACAGAGCTGTTAACTTTGTGATAACGCAGTCACTATGGGTTTTCTTATAAGGAACCTTTCCTTCAGTTTTCGAAATGTCGATAGTTCTTTCACAACCAACCCTTCGATTAGTCAAAGACAAAGCCATAAGTTCAGCAAAAATAAACAGCCAACAGACGTCCGATGGAGTTGCTTTAAAAAATTGAGGAAGCGACGGACGAGTTGCGGTAAATGCTCGGCTTGAAACTCATCAAGTTACACTAGCATAGTCATGAAGTATCTTACTCTAGATTAGATACTGGTCTTGGGATCTGCTACTGAACTACTTTCAACAAAAAAGACTACAAAGTATCGCATGAACATTCTGGTTTTTCCTAACGACCATGATAAAAGCGATAAAAAATATGATTTGCAGCCATATACCTGGAATATTTGGCACTTTCCAGATAGCGGATGCCAGACTGGCTGATGTCCTTGTGAAGACAAAGACAAACATAGCCACTATACTTATCAAGGGAACAAAAGGACCTTACAATGGTAGCAGTCATTGGTAAGGAATTCATTTTGCTATTCCCTTTCTCTTCAAGACGCATTAAAGAGACAGATGAAAAAATTTCATCGAAACGCGCAGGAGGAAAAGAGAAACCTTTTGTTTTGTCTTTATTTTTTGGCCGAAAAGCTCCAAATAATTACAAACACCGCTACGGTTTTGGAGAGTTTCTTGCATGATGATGATCCACTGACGGATATTTATCCATACCTTCCGGAAAATAGCACCATTAAAGTGCTGGCCTGGTCATCTCGGAAACAACTTGCTGTGACTACTATAAAACTTTCTTCTTCCGTCAGAAACTTGAGGTCGACGGAGCCTCGCCAGCTAAATACAAAGGACTCGCTAAGGGCAGTTTACGTTGACAGTTGGGCTGGAGAAGCTATGAATTGCGTTAGCATCCCCTTTGTGGAGGTTGAGCTACATAACTCCTTTAATCACGAGATTTTGCTACCAAAAACTCAACGTAACGAATTTCGACATTGACGAAGACACTCTTTATGCCAGATTATTAGACATACGATCATAGTCCACGATCGCTGCCGACTTTAGGGCCAGCGAAGGCAAAGAAGTGATTTTTGGTTCGACAATCAAAAAATTCAGTTTCAACAATATAATATCGCTTAATAATCTCATCCTATTTTATCTCCCAATTAAAATACGTTCTATTTCTGCTGTTACTTGATATTAAAACATCAATGGAGCCTGCTGTGGATTCGAAGAACCGAAGACAAGAAGGCTTCCAAGATTCAATAGTATAAATATGCTCGCATGAGTTTTACGTCCCAAACCCAACTCACACAACCCACTCAGCGGAAATGCGGCATTTACTATAAACTTTTAAAAACGAGCCACTTGATTCCAGAAAAGCCTGCTTGAAGCCGCACCTTATGATGATCATAAGCTGCAGATGAAGTCCCTCAGCTAGGCATTTAACCGATTATGTCAAAGTGACCTAGCTGGATTTTGTAGGCTTCTCACATTAGTTCCCCACCAAACGGATGTTCAGTGGCTACTAAAATAATAAATGAAAGGCGCGATAACCTCCGAAGAGATTTAAGGTCGAGCTTCTCTTCCAATTTGCGTCGTGCTCCTTTTAATTTTTCTTACAAATTGGCGGGACGGGACCTACTTGTTTCATGCCGTCTCCGAATGGCATCTGCAAGGCAGATGAGTTTTCACTGAGAGCTTTTCATAGCAGAAATACACTCGAAGTGCTTGCCAAACACTGCCGAGGTGCGACTCCGTTTAGAAAAGTTGCCTTCTAATTGAAAAAACTTGTTTCTAAAATTTTTGGTGTTGCTTTGCCCAGGGCGTGAACCCAGAATCTTTTATGTGGTAGGTGAAGCACACTACCATCACACTACGGCGGCTACCAGTGGCTACTACATGGAGGATAATTGGCAGCAAGCGACAACAAGTATTAAGCTGTTTGAACCGCATGCAAAAGAATCACGCTGGTTGTTCACTGGTGAATGGCGATTGGAAGCTTTCCCCACTTACGTAGACTTCTACACACGATTCCACAGTCCGATCTGCTTTTGTGAACCAACTTAGAAAATTCATCTACGATTATGTTAATGTAAGCTACATAAACTTTCCATATTTCTTTTGCGAAGATTTATCAATCAGTGTTGAATAGTTTTTTATAAGTTTTCCAAAGTTTTCAAATACAATCATTTGTGTGAAGGCTTAAAACAACAAATCTACCTCAAAGTAAACAAATCTGTCACAAATTCAATGACTTGCAATAAGAAATCACAAAAATGTGTCTTCTTTAAACCGCTTTACATAATTTTGGGTTGCTTTCAGCTTTATGAGATTGCCTTCTAGCTCTATAAGCAGCAAGGAAGAGGGCTACGTTGTAAGACTTGATTGTTGGCATTGCTCAGAATTTTGACTTAATAAGTAAATTTTGTAGCCGAATTGAACATTCCCTTTCTTAGTACTTTAACCACTTTCGTGCACTTGCTTCATCAACCTAAACGCAACCCATAAAGTTAGAAAATCTCATAATTTACACAATTTGTAAAGTTTTGTGTGGAACCCAAAAAGTATGCAAGGATATTTAAATCTTTAGTACTAAAAAGTTGGTGTGTGTGACAGCAGATTGTGTGGTCTGTGGTGTGTGTGTGTGTATGGGAAATGCTTTTGTGGTCAAGCTTGTCTACTACTAAATTGAATTTTTGACTTGGTCCTTTGTGTGCCTTTGCGTGGTTGACAAATTTACATATTTACTATGTTCCTTGTTATACGACTAAATTGCCTATCGAAACGGCGTGTAAGCGCAAGCAAAGTTATTGCATATTTTTAGGCGACATTGCAGTGTTTACATACGATTTTTGCATATTTTATGATATTAACTGTTTTGCAAATGCAAAAAAGTTGAGTTGGCTAAGAAAATAGTAAAAAGTGGTTTTCCGTTTGTTAAGCAAAGTAATAGAAAAATATGGCATGCAATCAAGTAAAATTTAAACTATTTTTAAAATGCAATAGACAGGTTTGGTCAAAATCGCAAACACTTATAATTTCAGCTATCAGAAATAGATCTGCTTAAAATTTGAAGTCCAACCCTGTATTACATACAAATAATCGTAAAAAGAAAGAGCCCAAAAAATCACAATTTTCGTCGAGAGCAACTGTTCTGCATAAAGTGCGGTTGCAAGTGGGTGGCCGCCTTTGCTATGCAAATGTTCTGTGGCTCAGCGGCTTAAGTGCAATCTTTGCCACTACTGCCTACTACCGACTGCTCAAGCGACGGAAATATGTTCATGACAAGTGAGCCCAAACCATGATCGGAAAACGTGCAACAAGATCAATCTTGTTGTAGTAAGGAAATAAAATCGACAGGAATGTCTAACTCTTAGTAGTCAAACTCCGCGGCGTGTTCTGCGTATGTAGGACCGTGATACCAAAAAAGCTAAGAAAAATTAGACGTAGAAAATCTGTAATTAACAGACTGTCTTTGTAAGATTGCTCTCACACCTGGGAAGGCCGCCTTATACATCCAATGAGGAAGATACCAATTTGTATAAAAAACCCAAAAAATAGCCTGACGCAAATTGGATCAGAAGCTTGGCCTAAAAGTCCCTGGAATCATATCACACAATTTTAGTATAACCATTACTGGTTTGGGATCCAGGCTAAAAGTGAAGTTTCTGCCACATGCTCGATGTTACCTAGAAATTTAGGCTGCTCGACCACTGCAGCGCTTTCCATGCCAATATAAAGAATGTGGTAGATAGGATGCTATCAGCAACTATAACTGTTAAGATATTAAACATCTTATCGGATAGATATAGTATCTGACCATCTTTGGATCACAGCATAAGTTTATATCTGGCAATTGTCGAGCTGTCCCTTTAGCCCGAGGGGGCAATGACGAACGGAACGTGTCTGCCAGTAGAGGTTTTGGGATTCCCCTGGCCACTTGCTCGTACGATCCTTTTGACACCACTTCGTTTCGCTAATTGGTCTCTTTCCAGCCCAATGTTAAAACCAAGGGTGCGGCGGAGCTATTCGGCTTTACAAAACCTCTTATCCATGGATATTGGAGTGATCTAGAATAGATCTTCAGAATAGGAATCCATGCATTGCACCTTAATACGCTGAGCAGTTTTAACTCTGTTGGCTATATGCAAGACTGGGTGGAATAATACCGTCAATTTATGCTCATCTGTCTCGGCCTGGACGTAGTGATTTTTTCGGTTGAGATTTGAAAAATCGCTTGACTCCCCCACCTTTCTGACTTCCTAATCTACGCCTTGAAACTTCCTCAAAGGTCCTTCATAACTAAATTTGTATATCAAAATCTCACAGTATAAAAGAAGAAAGTTTTCTTTCTCCTCTCTCTTACCACTCCATCCACTTATTCTTAGCTTTCCTTTGAATTTAGTAAGTATTTATTTAGTTATTTATCCTTTCTTAAGTCAACAAGAAAAGGGATACTGCAAACTGCGCCAACTATATCGGAATCAGCCTTTCAAATATCGCATATTAGGTCCTGTATTGTGCTAAATATTGAAGCCCGGCGTGATTCAACTGACCGGCTTCAGACTTGGTAAATCTACCATCGACCATATTTTCACAATGCGCCAAATCTTGGAAAAAATCCGCGAAAAAAGAATCGACACACATAAACTTTTCGCAGATTTTAGAGCCGCCTTCGACAGCACGCTATGTCTGAATTTGGTTTCCCCGCAAAACTTATACAGCTGTGCAAAATGACTTTGAGCAACATCAGCTCAGTCTGAATTTGGAAGAACCTCTCCGAGTCGTTCGAAACAAAACGAGGTTTCAGACAGGGTTACCCCCTATCGTGCGGATCTTTAATTTGATGCTGGAGAAAATTATAATAGTTGCAGAACTTAACCGCTCTGGAAAAATATTCTATAAAAGCGTGCAATTACTGGCATATGCTGATGGCATTGATATCATCGGTCTAAATAGCCGCACCGTAAGTTTTGCTTATTCCAAACTGTATAAAGAAGCGGTAAAGATGGGTTGGATGGTGAATGGGGACAAAACGAATTATCTGCTGTCATCGAGCAAAGAGTCAGCGCATATGCGCCTTGGCAACCATGCTACTGTTGGCAGCCATAGTTTCGAAATAGTAAAAGACTTCGATTATCTGGGAACCAGCATCAACACTAACAACAACATCAGCTCTGAAATCCAGCGAGGAATAACGTTTGCCATACATTGTTAAAAATAACCGATTGTGAGCGCACAAAGCAACCTATTTGTACTACCTCACTATTGTGAATATTTGATTAGAACTAACACTGCATTACCGGCAGTTGTTAACATTCGCCAGATAGCAGCGCAAGCGCACGTAATCTTTTATTGATAGATGATTGGTTGATAGATGGTTTCTGTTGATATTTGATATGATACTTTTATATTTGTTGCGTGAAATGCGCACGGCTCCGGCTAGTATCTTTTTATTTTGGTTAACAAGTCGGAAGCGACCTCTCTGAGGATATTTTTCGAAAATGCCCTCTTTTTGAATTTGTTTCAAACTTTGCATCTCAAAAATTGGTTGAAGAACGCTTTATTTCAGGACTTGTTTTTTTTTTTAATGCCTAACCTGTGCTTCAGTTCAATACCATCCGACATAGTGTTGGGCGTTTAGGACAATACTCTCAGATTAGCTTAAGCGTGTTATCAAGGGCGTAGCTCGAACTAAGAGGGCAAAATCAACCGTAGACATAACTGCAGCCATAAGTTTATAACTTTGAGTTCGTTTCCCTTCGTTTCCATCAGATTCTTTATCTTCTTACTAAAAAAAATTAGAAGTATTGATCCTTGTTTGTATCAAAATTCAATAAACCCTTAAAATTGCACTTGCATTGCCAGACCATAATTGCCACTTGTAGATCGCGCACTTGAGCTTTATGGACAACTTTCACTTCGCTCATTTGTGTGCATTGCTTTCATCACGCCATCATTCGTTCTAATTACATACATAATCAAATTGCTTGTTAGTCGGCGAAATTTTGCTACTTCAAGTGAGTTTTTTTTATTTTTTCCCATTGGCCTAACTCCCGCTTTCTCATTCATTGATTCCTTGCTTTTTTTTTCTTCTCAGAATTTTTCTATTTGCATTTCATCTAAAATTTACTTTCACTCTGTTACAGCCAAACAATTTTTATGTTACTTTTTTTCATTTTGGGAAACTGAATTTGGTAAGCTTTTACCACCTCTTCACCGCATTCGTCTGCTAAATTGTTGCGTAGTTACATAGCAAATTTGCAAGTGTTTTTTGAAAGAAGCAGGCGGGTAGCAATCGGTTAGCAAGAAGAGCTCTTACTTTTTGACGCACTCATTCTTTACTTTCTACCTTATTCCTCAAGCTTTGTATTCAAATAGATTGTTTGACCGTTATATATAGCACACTACTTTAGTTGGCAGAATTGTTGAAAAGTAAGAGCAATTTCGTTGTTGTTTTTTTTTGTTGTACCAACTTAGTACTTTAGTTTCAATGAATTTTATATTTTCATTCAATTTTCTCTTATTGTTTTTGTTTATGCTTTTATTATGGTCAGTGCTGCCTTGACCCATTTACAGTATCTACCTAATTGACCTATACTACGAGTATCATAGTTTGCTTCAAAGTGCAACTGGTTAGTAATAGTTTTGACGTTTTGCTTTTCTTTTGACACATTTTTGTTGTTGTTTATTTTCGCAACATATTTTGGAACATCTTGTAGCTTTTCGAAAATAGCTTGCAGCCACGTTATGGTATATGTCGGCCAATCTTAGAGATAGTTAGATTTGTTAAGAGATTTTAAATACCTAAGCAAGTTTACACTGCACTTTAAGCTCAGTTTGCTTGTCAATACAGCTGTGGGCATAGAAATAAGAAGGTTGCAATAAATTTGTAGAATTTTCTTCCTCGCTAATCCCCAATTCCCTCGTAAGTGATGTTCCATGCCCAGTTGAATATTTTTCTTCTCCTCTAAATTACATTGCTTCCTTGGAGCGTGATCTTCTGGTTGATGACTTCTGTTCTCGGCTTACCTCGTAGGTTAAAAAAAGCATTGCATTGTCACACTGAAGCTCTATTGCGTGAGGAAATGTTTCTGATGTTCCAGGGACTTCAAACACCTTATACCACTTACCAATATTTTTTCATCGAAAAGCTGTCTTCATCATTACTATTTTAATAGATAATTGTTGTATAACATACCGATGACTTTTTGACATCCAATCGATAACTTTTTGATGGCTTCTCCATTCAAATGGAAATTTTTTCGATAGTAAAACGATAAGATATCAAATGGATTACTTCTTGGGTAACAATCGATAATATTTGTATGCTATATCGATAACTCTTCGCTAAATAATTGATAACTTTTTGATAGTTAATCGATAATTTTAAAATGCTAAACATTTTTTTTAGTAAATCGACAGCTTTTAGATTACAAATCTATAATTTGTTTGATAACACTTGGATAAATCTCCAGTTGAACGATATTTTTTCTATAGTAAATCGACAACTTTTCGATAGTAAATCGTTAAATTTTCGATAGCATATTGATGAATTGTTGTTCACCAATCGATAAGTTGTTGTCAACAAATCGATAGTTTTATCATAACAAATCGAAATTTTGGATAAGGAATCCATATCTAATTATTTTATAGCGTAAAAATAACTTTTCGATAGTTTTTTCATAACAAACTGATGACTTGGAGATGAAAGTTAGCTTTGTTTTAATAATCTTTCATATCAGTGTCAAATTTGTAACATATCGGTATAAAATCGATAACTCATCTAAATAAAATATTTTAACGCAAAATGTGGTGTGGACGCAAAACGAAACCTTTTGATATGAAAGTGCTTCGTTTTGGTGTGAACCTTAAAAATTTCATTTCTGTTTAAAGATGTTTTCAAAGAACGAAAAACTGACCACCGACCAGTTTGGAGATCAAAACTGTATCCGCGCAAAACACTTTTCTTCACAATTTTTATGGTGGATACAACAAGTGTGAACTGCAGGAAGAAACGGTTGAGCATGTTTGTTTTTCGTGTCCTGCGCTCACCAGGTCAAGGTTCCAGCTATTAGGGGCGGCTGAGTTGCCAGATCTCGAGGCAGCAATTAAGCTGCCACCTGATTGGGATTCTTCCGTCTGATCGTCAAACAAATTTTGGTAACAATATGGATACATTCAGTTTATGTGAGGTCTTTATTGACCGGCCAGTTCAATCTAACCTAACAACAAGATTATCGAAATTACAACAACCACTTGAAAATTTTCAATTCCTTTGGCAAACATGTATCTACTGACCGAAATAAAATTTTCAGTTTTCGCTTCCAGATTCGTTGTCCTGCGTTCAAAGTACGTCTTTTGGTAGCTATGGCCATATTTTTGGACAAGTTTTAGCAGTTGTGAGCTGAAGTTAGGAATTACTCAGTTATACTCAGTTGAGCAGAGCTCACAGAGTATAATAATTTTGATTGGATAACGGTTGGTTGTACATACATAAAGGAATCGAGATAGATATAGAATTCCATATATCAAAATAATCAGGATCGAAAAAAAATTTGATTGAGCCATGTCCGTCCGTCCGTCCGTTAACACGATAACTTGAGTAAATTTTGAGGTATCTTGATGAAATTTGGTATGTAGGTTCCTGAGCACTCATCTCAGATAGCTATTTAAAATGAACGATATCGGACTATAACCACGCCCACTCTTTCGATATCGAAAATTTCGAAAAACCGAAAAAGTGCGATAATTCATTACAAAAGACAGCTAAAGCGACGAAACTCGGTAGATGAGTTGAACTTATGACGCAGAATAGAAAATTAGTAAAATTTTGGACAATGGGCGTGGCACCGCCCACTTTCGAAAAAAAGGTAATTTAAAATTTTTGCAAGCTGTAATTTGGCAGTCGTTGAAGATATCGTGATGAAATTTGGCAGGAACGTTACTCCTATTACTATATGTACGCTTGATAAAAATTAGCAAAATCGGAGAAGGACCACGCCCACTTTAAAAAAATTTTTTTTTGAAAGTAAAATTTTAACAAAAAATTTAATATCTTTACAGTATATAAGTAAATTATGTCAACATTCAACTCCAGTAATGATATGGTGCAACAAAATACAAAAATAAAAGAAAATTTCAAAATGGGCGTGGCTCCGCCCTTTTTCATTTAATTTGTGTAGGATACTTTTAACGCCATAAGTCGAACAAAAATTAACCACTCCTTTTGAAATTTGGTAGGGGCATAGATTTTATGACGTTAACTGTTTTCTGTGAAAATGGGCGAAATCGGTTGATGCCACGCCCAGTTTTTATACACAGTCGTCCGTCTGTCCTTCCGCATGGCCGTTAACACGATAACTTGAGCAAAAATCGACATATCTTTAATGAACTTAGTTCACGTGCTTACTTGAACTCACTTTATCTTGGTATGAAAAATGAACGAAATCCGACTATGACCACGCCCAGTTTTTCGATATCGAAAATTACGAAAAATGAAAAAATGCCATAATTCTATACCAAATACGAAAAAAGGGATGAAACATGGTAAGGTAATTGGATTGTTTTATTGACGCGAAATATAACTTTAGACAAAACTTTATAAAATGGTTGTGACACCTACCATATTAATAAAGAAGAAAATGAAAAAGTTCTGCAGGGCGAAATAAAAAACCCTTAAAATCTTGGCAGGTATTACATATATAAATAAATTAGCGGTATCCAACAGATAATGTTCTGGGTCACCCTGGTCCACATTTTGGTCGATATCTGGAAAACGCCTTCACACCACTCCCTTTTAAAACTCTCATTAATACCTTTAATTTGATACCCATATCGTACAAACTCATTCTAGAGCCACCCCTGGTCCACCTTTATGGCGATATCTCGAAACGGCGTCCACCTATGGGACTAAGGATTACTCCCTTTTAAAATACTCATTAACGCCTTTCTTTTGATACCCATATTGTACAAACAAATTCTAGGGTCACCCCTGCTCCACCTTTATGGCGATATCTCGAAACGGCGTCCACCTATGGAACTAAGGATTACTCCCTTTTAAAATACTCATTAACACCTTTCTTTTGATACCCATATTGTACAAACAAATTCCAGGGTCACCCCTGGTCCACCTTTATGGCGATTTCTAGAAAATGCGACCACCTATACAACAACCACCACTCCCTTTTAAAACCCTCATTAATACCTTTAATTTGATACCCATATCTTACAAAAACATTCTAGAGTCACCCCTGGTCCACCTTTATGGCATTATTTCGAAACGGCGTCCACCTATAGAACTAAGGCCCACTCCCTTTTAAAATCCTCATTAACACCTTTCGTTTGATGCCCATATTGTACAAACGCATTCTAGTGTCACCCCTGGTCCACCTTTATGGCGATATCTCGAAAAGGCGACCACCTATACAACAACCACCATTCCTTTTTAAAACCCTCTTTAATGCCTTTCATTTGATACACATTCCAGGGTTTCCCTCGTTTCACTTTCCTACATGGTTATTTTCCCTTATGTTGTCACCATAGCTCTCAATTGAGTATGTAATATTCAGTTACACCCGTACTTAACCTTCCTTACTTGTTTTTCTTTAACTTACACATAAGGAGCGTTCCATTGGGTTATCGAGCTCTGGCTCACGATCAAATCTCATTGGAACGATCTGGATCATATTTACGAGAGCTGGCAGCACTAATATAAAATATCTGTTTTGGTGAAAATAAGAAGAAGAAACGTACACAAAAATTGAAGATAATGGTAGAATTATTAACACTTAAATAGTTTCGCACGTAAACAAACAATTTTTTTCCTTACATTTTCTTCAAGTTGTTTACTCTTTCTGTGCTTTTGCTTTTAAATATGGCGAAACCTTTATTTATACACATATGTACACATATTTATTTCAGTGCTACCAACTCAAAAAATCAAAAAATCTACTACAGAAAACAAAACGAACAGAACTGCTATACGGATTAGAAATTGAACCAGATAAATATCAGGATCACAACGTTGCTGTTGCATTTGCATGTTACATTTCCATCCGTATCTGGTTCACGCGTCATTGGAACGTTACTAAAAAGTAGTTGACGAAATGCAATAAGTCTCTTTCGAATTCAAAGCAATTAACATGCTTCTGTTTTATGTTCGTGACTGTACTTATACAATATTTGCATTGCAGTGACACTAACAAATTTGTAAACGTATTAAATCGAAATATTTCAAGGGTTAAGCGAATGATACAAAATATGGAACAGCAACTGTACTAAAAAGATTTTTATACTTTTAAATAAAATATCAACGAAAATGTTGAACGACAACACTGGCAATACAAAATTGGCTATCGGCGTTGAAAACTTCATGTGGCTAAGAAATGCGCAAACACGAAACAAACACACGCACAGATGTGGGACACGTGCAAGCGTAACATAGCCCAGGAGAAAAGCGAAAAGTAAATTTACACAAAATTTCTTTTATTATGTAAAGAAAAACCATAAAGGAAGATTGGCGGGAAAGCGATCAAAACCTGAAGCCTACCAGGAAACTACTGGTAAAGAATCTTAAAAGTAGAATAAACAAAAAATTAAACAGAAATAGAACAAGTAAGGAAGGCTAAGTTCGGGTCTAGCCGAACATTACATACTCAGCTGAGAGCTTTGGAGACAAAATAAGGGAAAATCACCATGTAGGAAAATGAACCTAGGGTAACCCTGGAATGTGTTTTTATGACATGGGTATCAAATGAAAGGTATTAATGAGTATTTTAAAAGGAAGCGGGCGTTAGTTCTATAGGTGGACGCCTTTTCGAGATATCGCCGTAAAGGTGGACCAAGGGAGACTCTAGAATGTGTTTTTACTATATAGGAATCAAATGAAAGGTGCTAATGAGTATTTTAAAAGGTAGTGGGCCTTAGTTCTATATGTCGACGCCTTTTCGAGATATCTCCACAAAGGTGGACCAGGGGTGACTCTAGAATGTGTTTGTACGATATGGGTATCAATTTAAAGGTATTAATGCGGTTTTTAAAAGGGAGTGACCCATAGTTGTATATGTGAAGGCCTTTTCGAGATATCGACCAAAATGTGGACCAGGGTGGCCCAGAACATCATCTGCCGGGTACCGCTAATTTATTTATAGTATATGTAATACCACGAAGAGTATTCCTGCCAAGATTCCAAGGGCTTTTGATTTCGCCCTGCAGAACCTTTTCATTTTATTCTACTTAATATGGAAGGTGTCACACCCATTTTGCAAAGTTTTTTCCAAAGTTATATTTTGCGTCAACAAACCAATCCAATTACAATGTTTCATCCCTTTTTTCATATTTGGTATAGAATTATGGCATTTTTTCATTTTTCGTAATTTTCGATATCGAAAAATTGCGCGTGGCCATAGTCGGATTTCGTTCATTTTTCATACCAAGATAAAGTGAGTTTAGGTCAGCACGTGGACTAAGTTCATTAAAGATATGTCGATTTTTGCTCAAGTTATCGTGTTAGCGGCCATGCGCAAGGACAGACGGACGACTGTGTATAAAAACTGGGCGTGGTATCAACCGATTTCGCCCATTTTCATAGAGAATAATTAACGTCATAAAATCTATGCCCCTACCAAATTTCAAAAAGATTGGTTAATTTTTGTTCGACTTATGGCACTAAACGTGTTCTAGACAAATTAAATTAAAAAGAGCGGAGCCACGCCCATTTTGAAATTTTCTGTTATTTTTGTATTTCGTTGCACCATATCATTACTGGAGTTGAATGTTGACTTAATTTACTTATATACTGTAAAAATATTCAATTTTTTATTATAATTTGACCTAAAATTTTTTTTTTTTTAAGTGGGCGTGTTCGTCATCCGATTTTGCTAATTTTTATGTAGCACACATATAGGAATAGGAGCAAAGCTCCTGCCAAATTTCATGATGATATCTTCAACGACTACCAAATTACGGCTTGAAAAACTTTCAAATTACCTTCTTTAAAAAGTGGGCGGTGTCACGCCCATTGTCCAAACTTTTACTAATTTATATTCTACGTCATAAGATCAAACCACCTACCAAGTTTCATCGCTTTATCCGTATTTGGAAATGAATTATCGCACTCTTTGGGTTTTTCGAAATTTTCGATATCGAAAAAGTGGGCGTGGTTATAGTTCGATTTCGTTCATTTTAAAAAGCTATCTGAGATGAGTGCTCGGGAACCTACGTACCAAATTTCATCAAGATACTTCAAAATTTACTCAAGTTGTCGTGTTTAAGGACGGACGGACGGACGGACGGACATGGCTAAATAAATTTCTTTTTTCGCCCAGATCATCTTGATATATAGAAGTCTATATCTATCTCGATTAATTTATGCCGTTACGGATTACCGTTATGCGAACAATGTTAATATACTCTGTAAGCTCTGAGCTGAGTATAAAAAGGAAATAAAATAAAAAGTGTTTGCTTTAAGTATCATTGTTTCAGTGAAAGGCATGCAAAATGTAACGAAATTCTGTAAAACTGTATATAGAGTATGAAGAAAATGTTGGCCACGCAAGCTTTTGAGCACACAGCCTTAAGCTCTATGTAGCCTACTTAGATTATTTGAGTGAAATTTTGAATTTTCGCCGAGATTTTTGCATAATTTTTTTTTGAATATATTTTACTTTTGCTATTTTTCTACTCTCTTAGGAAATTGTATTTTATGACTTTTTTCGTTCTTCAAATTATGGGAATTTGCTTTTGTTAAATATTTGTTTAGTCGCAATGTTAAACAAAATGAAAAAAATAAATTATGACTGCTAAATATCTGTTAAATAGAATTTAAATAAATGTTCGCTATGAATGCTAAATTAAGCTAAGTATTTATGAAGCTTATTAAAAGTGTGAACGTTAGAGCGGCTAAACGGATTAAAATAATACTTTACAACTACGTAGTAAATTATCTGGAAGGGCCTTAGTTTTTTTTCGATGAATAGAATTTGTTCGAATAGATCGGTCCGTGATCCACTTCCCGGAAAGAATTTTTCTCACCGTCCTCGAGTTTTGCGCTTAGTAACGCATTCAGCAACTAATTTTTAAGATTAGGCTACAGATCATCATAATGATCTACAGACCATTTCACCAATTTCTCCGCATTTCGGGGTCGTTCTGTGGCTAAGTCGGGATCGCTAGGACCGTTTTGGTATAATTTCAGAATAGTTTGAGGCAGACCTATTTTTGAATAGTATTCGAGATAATTCGGACTATTTGTGAACGTTTCCGAACTATTTCGCAGTAGTTTCAACGTTACTTCGCGACTATTTACGCATTGCTTTGGGATTTTTTAGGAAGCCTCGCGAAGCTATTTATAATTTGGTTAATACTATTCTCGAGAATAGAGAGATAGTGAATATGACCTCTTCAGGACTGTTTCTGACTAGTTTCTTGATTGTTTTCGTAATAATAATGCCGAAGATATTTCGTCACCATTACAGGACTATGTCCGTATACAAAAAATACTGTGCTCGAGATTATTTCGGTACTATTTCTCATCGATTCAGAAGTGTTTTCTAATCCTTTTCGAATTAGTCATTATGATCTTTTGGTTCTACTTTACGAGCTCTTCGACTTTGTCCTTGTTCTGCCAATTCCTTCTACTTGCTCCTTTTGTGTGAAGATATTGATATTTGCTCGATTTTCACGAATTTTGTTATCTAAAATGTATAACTGATTCAAGTCTTCTCCCTTTGGGGTTTTGAAATTTTTCAACGACATTTTTTCTGAACATGGACTTAAGTACGTAGAATACATTTCTGATAATAACAAAATTTTATTTGAGCTAGACATAAGCTGTTATACCTTGTTGCCACATATTTACGAACATCGAAGGTTTAATGACTACCGCCGAATTGGTTGCAATCGGTTGATTGGGCGAAAAAACTATTTAATTTGCCTAGCGCGTCTCCTGCTTTGTTTCAATGCCTTAAGTCGAACAAAAATCAAAAAATGCTAACAAAGCTCGATAACAACATTGGTTTTGGGACAGTTATTGTTTTGAAGCTTCTTACGGAAAACGATATTTGTACATTTAAACGAATGTTGAGAAATTATCGATAATTTGGCACCTTCTGTTATCGTCCGAATCATTGAACTTTCGAACAAATAAACCCAAATCAAAATTTTCCATAATTACAGCACTATTATATTAGTAGAACTTAACAATTAAAATTATTTGCGTATTTCACTTAAAACGTTTCTAACTACACTGGTTGACCATCATTTGGACTTCGCCGCTTTTATACTCTCAATTGCTTCGTTCGCCTGTTTTTCCCAGGGTCTGGACTTTTCACTAACAGCCTTCTTGACTAGTTACTTATTTACTTCCCACATCTGTTGCATCTCATATTCGCTGTTGTCTTTTATGCATATGTGTGAGTGATGTCTTCTGCGCTCTTTGTCTCTATGTACATAAACGTGCAGTGTCATCTACGCTCTTAGCTGCTGTGTAAATGTGTGCGTAGCTATTTGTTATCTCGTCTGCTTACATTTTTTTGTGATTGTGTAGCATTTATCCACTGCCGGTGTAGTGATGTATCGAAATTGCTAATATTCGCCATAATATGTATAATTATTCCATCTTTCATTTCATTTAATGTTCGTGACGTTTCTCCTTAACTGTATACCTAATATATATGTGTGTGAGCGGGTATATATTGTTTGATTTCTTCCAAACTAAGAATGCCTTACATATTTTTTCTCACGATATTTATATACGTATAACATCATCAATCAACATAAATTTCAAAGACTAACAATATCCAATAAAAAATTATATATACATATGTATATGTCATTAAAATTTGGCACTTTTATGACTCAATTTGCACTATCTGATCAGCGTTGCATATTCGTTAGCAACATTCAATTTTTTGCATATTTTCAAAAAATAGAAATCGTGTATCAGAAACTCAATTTTCATCGCTTTATCACCATAATCTATAAAACGCAGTAACTTTACAATGATCAATATTAATAAAATGCTACAAGAATTCTGTTCTTTAGTGTCATAAATTTTTATGCTATAGTCATCGTAAATATTGATGTGCGCCATTTGTTATTACTATGACTGTCTGGTTTCCTCGTTGCATATGTCTAGGCTTTTCTATTCTAGAATTTACTAGTTAGTTATCAGCTATAAAATTACCAGCTATAACTACGTTTATAGCTTCTCATATGCGCGTGTATATGTGAGTGATACTTGCACAAATTATTGCCTTCTTTTGTGAGCATCTCAGATAAGATATATGCATGTGTTCGTGCGTCTCCTCTCCGCTGCTTGTATGGACATATGGGTAGACATAATGATTGATTTGTTGATGTGCATACGAGTCACTGCTTAGTATCGGCTTATAGATGATAGTATCCCTTAGTGTTGCTAGTATTCGTCACAATATATATTTTGCAGAAGTAGGGGACTCGAAATCGTACTTACAGCTATTGTGTCTTTAACAATTTTTCTTAGAATCATCTGTAGATTACGTTTTTGCTATACTTCTGGTGGAAGAAAAAATTGGCCCGCTCTAAAATACACCAGGGCATTTTTTAAGGACTTTTCACTAGGTGGCCAAAAGAAAAATAGGGGGATTCATGAAAGCATATAAACTTATAAGGTGTAAAATTATATCAATTTACACACGCGGTTATATGAACGCACCTAGTAATACTCTTGATAAACTTGATTGTTTATCAGCTGTATTATTGGGGGGACTCATGATAGCATATAAACTTATAAGGTGTAAAATTATATCCATTTACACACGCGGTTATATGAACGCACCTAGTAATACTCTTGATAAACTTGATTGTTTTTCAGCTGTATTATTTCCAAAAAAATTGTTTTGATTGTTATACAAATTAAAAAATACCAAGATTAAGTGAAAAATCAAAACTAAAACGCCTTTACTTGCTGATGTTGGATATTTTTGATGAAAATGCCGTCTGTAATGTCTGCAAGGTTGCATTCCTTTGAGTTTACCGCGTTAAAAAAATTGTTGGCAACCCTGGTGTGTGAAAGCTAAAGTAATTTGTGCTCCTCTTTAAATTTTCAAATTCATTGTTTATTGTGAGTCTTAATTCTTACAACCTGTGTCTTAAACATTAATAAACGTGACATTTGTCTGTGGAAAGTAAGATCCTCTGTCCAGGTGATCTCCAATTCAACTTTACTAACTTGGCAGTATATTGCGATTGGTGCTCCTGCTTTGTTGTTGTCAGTCAACTTTTTTTTCTTTGACACCTTCATCAACTGTGTATCTTCCCGCCAAAAGTTTTGTAGTCACTGAAGTTTGTTTGTGCTTCAAGCTTTATTTTGTGGTTTGCGTCTATGCTAAACTTGAAGCCTGCGTCATAATAATCTATGCTGCGTTAGAGCTGCCACCCAGTTTCTTGGAGCAATATTTTTTGGCCCGTTTTTTTCGAACACCATGGATCAAGTCAATGGTAAACGTCGTGGTGACGACCTTAATAACGAGGTTGATAGCGCCAAAAAGGTGCAACGGATCAGCGGCTTCTCTCCTATTTTAATGCAAAGCATGGATCAGCGATTTGCTAAGTTCAACGATCTGATTGCTAAGCAAATTTTGGACTGGGAAAAAAGCTCATCGAATTCGTATGCAAAAAACTAGAAGACAAATTTGTGGTGCTGAAGAAAGAGGTCAGTGAGCTTAATGCAAGAGTTACTCAGCTGGAGAGTGTGTTCGAGCGCGTAGGTTATTTCGAAGAGGAAGTAAAAAAACTCAAAAACAATGCGTCAAAGCAAGAGAGCCATATTGCCGCAAGTGAAGTCCGTGTACACGGAATTCCCTTTAAGGAAGGAGAAAACTTAGCAAGTGTCTTTCATCACCTCTGTTCCACTCTTAGATTGCAACCAATACCTATAATGAGCATTTTTCGGCTACGGAAAATAGACAACAGCGTGACAGATCCGGCCGTAATAATCAAATTTCAGTCGCCGACAGACAGAAACAAATTGCTAAAAAGTATAGGCACCTTTAGGCGCCAAAACAATCCAAACATCAAGGGTCTGCAATTAGTTCATGTGGGCATAAATTCAAATGCTCCGATTTATGTAAATGCTTCGCTGTCTAGGCAAAACTATGCGATCTTCAAGGCAGCGATCCGTCTAAAGAAGAAAAGGAAGGTAGTGGCGGTTTTTTCTAAGAAGGGTCTGGTACATATCAGACGAACAGCCAACGCCAGCCCTGAAGCAATACATAGCTTGGATTTTCTAGAGCGTCTTGAGAATACCGGCGAAGAAAGCGCGAGTTCCTTTCGAATTGATGATGCGCCAACGAATAATGATCAATAAATTAATTTCTATGTATGGTATATTACTTAAGTTCTTGAGTCTCTTCGTTTGTGTCTTTATCTCTCCCTATCATACTTGTAAACAATCACTTATGTTGTCTTTATTGTTACGCATCGCAGAGCATTCTTTATATCCCATATATAGTGATGGTCCTAGATTATAGGTTGTCTAGTTCCAAAGACTGCTTACATACACTGTTGCGCGTATTCAACAAACGTACTAAAGGGCTCAAAGTCATCCATCTTAATGCGCAAAGCCTATATAAAAAGCTGGATGAATTGAGATTCATATCTGAGGGTTCTGATATAGATGTTATATGTATTTCCGAAACCTGGTTTTCTTCATGTCACAAAAATGATTTGGTGCAACTAAATGGATATCAACTTTTCAGGGATGATAGACGTGGTCATGGTGGTGGTGTTGCTATATATGTTAAAAGTAGTTTATCCTGTAAACTTTGCTGCAGTGCTAGTCCAAGTGATTTTGTCGAATATGTGTTCATAGACGTGTTCTCTGTAAATAATGAAAGGCTTCTTATCGGCTGTGCATACAGACCTAATCGTGGAGTTGACTTCTCTGGCTTTATTGAATTTCTCGAGCCTCTACTTATAAGCTATGATAATATAATCATCGCTGGGGATTTCAAGTCCAACCTTCTCTTCGACTCAACTCTAAAGCTAAGTATGGAGTCTCTTGGACTTTTTCCCACCAATTTAACTTCACCTACACACTTTACTGACTCAAATTCTTCTTTGTTGGATTTATTTTTTGTGAATGATCCCCTGAAATTGCTCCACTACGATCAATTGTCGGCATCTTGCTTTTCAAAACACGGTCTGATATTTCTTAGTTACAACTTTCAAACGTCACACATACAATGTTCCTTTACATATCGTGATTTTAGAAGCATAGATTACAGTTCCCTTAATGCAGCGGTGGAGTCGGTTGAGTGGAGCTTGATTCGTACACTGACATCGGTCGATGATCAGGCATCATTCCTACAGAACCATATTATTAGGCTTTTCGACAACTATGTGCCAGTGAAACTCAAAGCTGCTACACACAATAATACCCCTTGGTTTAGTGCCAATCTAAAACATTTAATTCACCAGCGTAACCTTGCTTACTCACGATGGAAAAGATACAAAACCCTGGAGGCTCACAACTGCTTCAAAACAGCTAGGATCGCTGCAAACAAAGCCATTAGGTCAGCTAAGCAGAAATTTTATAATAACAAGTTTAGTGCTGCTTTGAATTCGAAGGAAACCTGGAAGTCGATTAAACATATTGGTATCGGAAAATCCAAATGTGATATTTCTGTCCTCCCTGATGTAGACATTAATGAGATAAATATAAATTTTGTAAATCTGCCAATCTCAACTGACAATATATGTGCTGATAATTATTGTATTCGCGCTAATGTTGATTTTGGTCCTCTTGAGTTTGCTAGTGTCGATGATTGTGATGTCGTTCAAGCCATTCTTTCAGTAAAGTCTAATGCTATGGGGTTCGATGGCATATGTCCGAAATTTTTAAAAATAATTCTTCCTAAAATCCTTCCTCACTTAACCTACTTGGTTAACTCTGTGCTGACGTCCTGTGTATTTCCCAAATGTTGGAAAGTTGCTAAGGTAATCCCAATCCCCAAGCAAAACAAGGAGTATAGGCCTATAGCTATTCTGCCTTTCCTTTCCAAGGTCGTCGAACGAATTTTGCACTGCCAGATAAATACTTATGTGCAGAATAATAACCTTCTCACAGATTCCCAGTCTGGATTCAGGTCAAATCGTAGCTGTAAAACGGCGCTCCTATCGGTGATAGAGGATATTCGAGAACAAGTTGACAAAAATTTTACTGCTTTCCTGACTCTTCTCGACCATTCAAAAGCGTTTGACTCGGGCGACCACACCGTTCTCTGCAAGAAGTTGGACAACCTATTTAATTTCTCCAACTGTGCAACAGCCCTAATCAGATCGTATTTGGCCGACCGAACTCAGGCAGTAAGTGTTGGTAGCAGAAAGTCTGACTTCGTCAGTGTTTTAAGAGGAGTCCCACAAGGCTCAATCCTTGGTCCCCTGTTATTTGTTTTGTATATAAACGATTTGCCTGGTGTTCTCAAGTATTGTAATATTCACATTTATGCTGACGACGTACAATTGTATATGTGCTGTCCTAGTGATCGTACCAGTTCATGTATTAATAACTTAAATTACGATTTGTGTCAAATTGGTACGTGGGCTTCTATGAACGGCTTATGTCTTAACCCTAAGAAGTCGAAATGTATAGTCATTCATAGAAGGTCACTAGATAAAAGTGGAATGGAAAATTTAATTTTAGACAACACTATTATAGAATACGTTGACACGGCAAAAAATCTAGGTATAGTCTTTAACAAAACCCTGACATGGAAAGATCACATCTTCCGCACAGTGGGAAAAGTGTATGGGATGCTTCGTACACTCTGGCTTACACAATATTTTACTCCGTTACATATTCGTCTACTAATAGCAAAAGCGTACTTAATACCTACGCTCCTTTATGGTTGTGAGGTTTACTCCAATTGTGACTATGTATGTAATAGGAAACTTAATGTTGTGTATAACAACATTGCTAGATACGTCTATGGGTTGAAAAGACTTGACCACGTCTCTCAACATGCTTACAGGTTGCTAAACATTTCTTTCTATAACCTTATTAAACTTAAAACGCTCACTACGCTACATAAATTAATATATATGAAGGTAGATTTGTTCTCCTTACCCACTTCAGGCATCGTATGCTAATATCTGATCGCCAGTTCTTCATTAATTCCATACGTCTTTGGAACTCGCTCCCTTCTAGACTTAGGCTTATAAGCAATGCTTTGCTCTTCAATAAAGAATTAATAAGTTTCTATAATAACCTAGACAATTAAAATACTGATTCCTTCTAAGCAAATGTACTCTATCATTCCTTTATTTATCTATTTACTATTTATTAAATATATTATTTGTTGTAACCTTTTCTTAGCCATAGTCATTAGCTTTAAGTTTCAAGATTAGATTGTTCCTATTTTATGCCTTTTACCGACTAGCACTGTAAAATAATTTTTGTCAAATTGTTGTGCTGGGTTGAATTGCCTAATAAATACAAATACAAATACAAATACAAATGTGCGCGTAAATTTATACAAATTGTGTAAATGATTTTTCATACAAAATTTGACAGCTCGTTTACGCACTAGACAAATTTATACGTTTACACACTTTATAAGGCATTTATACGGTTACATGAGTCCCCCTATTGCCAAACAAAATTTTTTTGATTGTTATACAAATTAAAAAATGCCAAGATTAAGTGAAAAATCAAAACTAAAACGCCTTTACTTGCTGATATTGGAAATTTCTGATGAAAATGCCTGCTGTAATGTCTGCAAGGTTGCATTCCTTTGAGTTTACCGCGTTTACACAATGAAATGTGCGCGTAAATTTATACAAATTGTGTAAATGATTTTTCATACAAAATTTGACAGCTCGTTTACGCACTAGATAAATTTATACGTTTACACACTTTATAAGGCCGTTATACGGTTACATGAGTCCCCCTATTGTACAGGTTTACAAGTATGATATGTATGAGAGGGAAACAATTTCTTTCCCTTTCTAACACACGGCAGTTTGACACTTCGGTCAGTGTCAAACTAGCGTGGAACCCAGTGGAACCTGCGTGGAACATGAGTTTTGACACTGAACGAAGTGTCAAAATTACCGGGGTTGCTTCGTCGAAAGCGACACAGGGAAGCAAAAAAGGGATCGGAATATCAGATATGGGTTGCTGTGATGGTAAATTTTTTTGAACGAATTTAGTAGGAAATTTTAAGTGCACCCATATGGGTCCTTCAGAAAATTATAAAAAAGTCTTCAATTGGGATATCTGAGGACGCGTAGTTATTTCAGAATTAAGAATACAAACACGTGAGTTAAGTTTTTCTACCCGTTCAAAAGTTCTCCGCGAAAAACAGTTTGAAACCGAGGTCGACTGCAATAACCCGTCCAAAAAAGCGGAAAGAAAAATGAATAGAATTGTCTGCCTGTTGTCAATAGTCCGAAGAGAAAAGGTATTCGAATTATTGGAAGCGAGGCCAAAAAGCGTCTATTAATACCTCCCCCGACGCTTTTGGTCGTGTTTTAGCAATCGTCCCCGGTAATAAAGTATCACAATTTGTTAATTAAAATTGTCCAAAATATATGGTTATTAAAGAGAGATGTAATTAAGTGTTCGTTTGAAAGTAAATAAGAATATTTCTTTGTAATATAAGAAAAAAAAATTTTAAGCAGTTTTCGATAGCAGCTACTAAACTTTTTTTTTGTCCTAAGAAGTACAACAGTGCCAAATAGCATCCACAAAAAAAACGAACAAGAACAAGCATTTTATCAGGTGAGCGTGGCTGTGTATGTGCGTGCTGCTACATATCCTACTTGTAGACCTGTACAATGAAATATCTCCTCGACATGACTGACCATACCGTTCAGCTTTTGAATATTGCCATTTTTGGTCAAAAAAAAAAAACATGCTGTGGCAACCGTGGTTGTGACTCACTCATACCAAAACATTTGCAATAAAACAAGTAATCCCAGGAATAGTTATTTTTCATATCCAACTTATTACATACTTGGCCAAAAATTTTTTATTATATGCTGACAAAAATCCTCGAGCACGTGCAGAATTTGTAGAATTTATATATGTCACGGAAGTCGTGAGTACCTATGTTCTTTTCCATATAAATCCTCATTGATAGTATATTTGATGAACTATCATAAGAGTTGGGATTCTACCGGGTATTTACCATTTTTATGGGTAAATACCGGGAAAATACCAGGAATATTCCTTTTTTGTATCTTTTTTTGCGTATTTAAAAATCGTTTGAATCGAGGCTGCTTAGAATTACAATTCAGCAATTAAATTTATACGCCATTTGAAATTAAAAAAATTTCGTTTTTATTTTAAACAAACAACCCAGCAAACACTCGGAGTCAACAATTAGTCTGAAAGGAGTCCAAACTTTGGATCGTTTGCACTCGTTATCATTTCATTTAGGAACCTGAAGCGAATGATATATGCTTATATTTTGCCTCTAACATAAGTCTTATACAGACCTTCTTCCGATATCATATATGAGCCTTATTGGCGTCATATACTGCTAATTTTGAGCCTTTTAATGACACTACTTCAGGGCTTTTAGGAAGAATTTTTGACATATATCCGAAGCGGAAAACATAGGGGAGAATGTGATAAAACTCACATGAGGATAAGATAGAAATGAAATAAGTATTAGTTGAGTTAATTATTTATTTAGAATAAATTGTCGCAGAAAAATTTCAGAGGTTTTTTCCGTAGCTGCCTAGTTTTCTAATATTTTTCGTTTGTTTATAATTTCATCAAATCGGAGTCATAAAAGACTCTAAGGTGATAGCATTTTTGAAGCTTTTGAACCATATTAAACTCCAGAACTGTAAGAGAATATTTATAAGGGATACATATTTACCCAAACAAACAGGCTCACGGCGCTCATAATTTAAGAATCCGAAACGAATCCAAAATAAGTGGGCAATATAGGAATCAGAAAAGCATCGAAACGCGTAGGAGGGTAAACGAAAATTTAATTTTTGCCTTTTATTTAACGGCCTAAAAGCTCCAAATCTTGCATGCAAAAATTATGATTTATCAACTATTTATGTTCGTCACAGCGAGTTTGGAACAAATTTTGAAACTTTGTTACGATCACTGTTCATTTTAATACAAAATGAATTACATTTGTACATTATTTTTACCCTTCCTATTCTTTTATTGTATAATAGGCCGGGTCGATTTATGGGGAGGCAAAAAAATCGCCCATTTATCTGTGAAAATCATATTCTAGGGATCAAAATAAGAAACTTTGCCGAAGGAACCATACCTCTAAAACGAATTCTGATGTCCCCCCCTTTGGGTCGAACTTGCAAATTTTGAAAAATCCCACTTTGAAATGCCTATGTTTTTTTTTCTTTTTGGAGTTTATTTTTCTCTTTAGAAATTTATTTAGTCAGAACATATGTAAATAAAAAATGAATTTAACTTAGTAATAGAAAAGAAATTAAAAAAATTATTAGAAATTAGCGTTTTTACAACCCCCTTTTAAAAGCAAGGCATCACTGTGATGCATTTGCATGTCGTAAACATAGTTGTGTGGGTTTTTTATTCAACCGTTTTAGAAATGAAGGTATCACTGTGACACAATTGCAGATCGTAAAATTACTTGTGTTGTTGTTTTTAAGCCACCACAAGACACAGCAGGTAGAATTAAAATTGCCCCTACCCAAAAGTTCGACCCAAAGGGGGGGACATCAGAATTCGTTTTAGAGGTATGGTTCCTTCGTCAAAGTTCCTTATTTTGATCCCTAGAATACGATTTTCACAGAGCAATGAGCGATTTTTAAATCGCCCCGCCCTATTGTATAAGCATCTTTTTTAGGCTCAAATGATTTACGTTAATAGGCTCATATAGGACGACCATAGCAAGAAGGAAATACATTGGTTTCGGCCTCCCAAATGAGCACATACCGGCTGTAAAGGCTCCAATTTAGATATTTTTCCGACTCTTTTTCGACTTAAAATGTTTACTGGGTAAACTTAAATATTTGCCAAGGCATGCATTATTGGCTAAATATTTTTGAAAACCGCTGGATTACAGATTAAAACTAATTCAACCGATAGCATAATGGATAACTACCCACCAATATAGGACAAATTGGATACATTTTGGAATGATTTTGTGTGTTGGTTTCCCATATTTTCCAAAAGATTATTTTTACCCTAAAAATAAATAAATAAATGTAAGGCGCGATAACCTCCGAAGAGATCTAAGGCCGAGCTTCTCTTCCAATTTGCGTCGTGCTCCTCTTGATTTTCCCTACAAATTGGCCGGACGGGACCTACATGATTTTATGCCGACTCCGAACGGCATCTGCAAGGCAGATGAGTTTTCACTGAGAGCTTTTCATGGCAGAAATACACCCGGAGCGCTTGCCAAACACTGCCGAGGGGCGACCCCGCTTAGAGAAATTTTCTTCTAATTGAAAAACCTTATTTCTAAAATGTTTGATGTTGCTTTGCCCGGGGTGTGAACCCAGGGCATCCGGTGTGGTAGGCGGAGCACACTACCATCACACCACGGTGGCCGTCGTGGGTATTTATTTTGGGTAAATATTTGGGACTTTACCCATTTTTACCATGTATAACCAATTTACCGTGTATTTACCATTTGGGTATTTACCCCTTTCCCATCTCTAACTATCATTCATTCGTTCATAAATTTCTTCAATTAGTACCAAAAACTTCATTAGAATTAGCAAGTTATATATTTTTTGACATTTTGGGGAAATCATGTATGTTCAGAAAATTTCTGACATTATTTCAGTTAGGTGTTGTTCACGCATTTTCGAAATTTAGTTGTGGCCAGATTATGATTACTACGTGGCCACGGCGGACTACTACGTGGCCATTTGGCCACGTTCGTATTACTTAAAAAATGCCCTGAAATACACATATAATTTTTGATTTCTAACGAATATTTAAACACCGAATTTCGTATGCCATGACGATAAATTAGTATACCAAATTTAACAGTACATTAACAACGTGTTTTTTTTGCATAATTTTCCGGAATTTTCAACCATAACGCTAAAATCTTTTATATAACTTATGTTTGTTATATCTCATAATTTTATGTATATTGTTTTTATAAGGCTTTGCCTCATTCCATTTCTTATGTTGCTGTGTTAAATTTTCTAAACAAAATAGTGGTTTGCGGGTAAGAGCTTCTCACATTGTTGCTCTCAGCGAAATTGAGTAAATTTCTTTAAACACTTTTTGCCTTTTTAAGCTTTTGATGACTTTGTTAACCGGGATTTACGATAAAATTTACAATTTTATGTACATATTTGTATGAGTTAATCGGGGATTGCCCGTATTGCTTTAAATGTATGAAAAGATTTATTTCAAGCAATTTTTAATTTTATAATTTATTTAATATTTTGGGAAAAATTTAAACAACGTGACATCAGGACGGACAAGGCGACAGCTGTTTCGGTTATACTTTGTAAATCGCTTCAAAGCCTTTTCTCCCGCGAGTGGGATTCGAACCCGCACTCCTACGATAGTTGAAATGGTTACAAACGCATTGAGCTACGTCATGCCTTAGTTGATGCAAGTTTTTTCCCAATCCCGAATCCCACTCCCGGGAGAAAAGGCTTTGAAGAGATTTACAAGGTATAGTCGAAACAGCTGTTGCCTTGTCCGTCATGATTTCACGTTGTTTAAATTTTTCCCAAAATATTAAATAGTTTATGTACATATTTATGAGTTTTTTTATCTTACTACTAAGCAATCTGATGTTCTTTGTCCTTGTCCTATTTCTTATTCTTTTTTGCTTTTTTATATTATATATATTACTAGCAGACCCGGCAGACGTTGTTCTGCCTTAATTTTGGTCTATCTGCAAAAGTTTAAGAAGATTTTACCCTATTCTCTCTCTCCCCCTTTTCCTTGTTGTTTTATTCACTACTTCCTCTGCCTTTCTCTTTCAATGTGTCTCTTTCTCCCTCCCCTCCCTCTGCGTCTTTTACGTTACTTCTTCTTTGCTCTATCTTCGTCTAACTATATCTATTTCTCGGTCTCTTTATCCGTCCCTCTTTTCTATTCTCTCTAGTTCTTATTCATCTCCATCCTTTATTCCTAGTCCCAGCTCCAGGTGTAGTTACAGTCCCAGCCCCTCTCCCAGTCCGGGTCACAGCTTCATTTCCCGAAAAGAGTGTCGTAAATACTAATCAAGGCTTCACTTCCCGGAAAAAGTCTCGCAACGAAAGAATATTTTTCAAGATATGTAGAAGTTCTTAACCATTTATGTTGCATTAACTTGGCAACATGAATAAATATGTACATACATATGTCAAGTTAATATGAAATGAAAATACATCCATACATACCAATAAATATACTTCCGAAGTTAAATAATGCTAGCGAATGCTATGTATGCATGTACGTATTTGATGCATTATGTCCCACTCAACGCAAGTTTGTTCGCAGAGTTCACAACGAACAAACACACGCTTCGCATTTACGTTAAATGCTACTTTTGTTTAAACAATTTTGCCCATATTAGAAAAGAACCAAGACTTTTTTATGCAGAACGAAGGTAAATATTTTAAGGTTTTACTGCAAAAAGAAATACTCCAATTTTACTGCAAAAAAGAAATATTCCCCTTTAATATATACCTCCTAATTATGCTGAAAACGTCAATCTCATCAAGCTAAGCTTTCAAATCCAAAAAAAGAAAATTGTTTTATTTTTTATATTACAGATCAATATGGCCACCGTGGTGTGATGGTAGCGTGCTCCGCCTATCACACCGTATGCCCTGGGTTCAACTCCCGGGCAAAGCAACATCAAAATTTTAGAAATAAGGTTTTTCAATTAGAAGAAAATTTTTCTAAGCGGGGTCGCCCCTCGGCAGTGTTTGGCAAGCGCTCCGGGTGTATTTCTGCCATGAAAAGCTCTCAGTGAAAACTCATCTGCCTTGCAGATGCCGTTCGGAGTCGGCATAAAACATGTAGGTCCCCTCCGGCCAATTTGTAGGGAAAAATCAAGAGCACGACGCAAATTGGAAGAGAAGCTCGGCCTTAGATCTCTTCGGAGGTTATCGCGCCTTACATTTATTTATATGGATTTGTATATGAATATGAATATGAATAAGACAGTTCGAAGATATCCTTTAACTGATCCCTGGAATAAACCCAAAATTAAACTATTCCTTAAATAATAAATAACCCAAAATATAAATTGAAATTACCCCATAAACTTTTTCGAAATGGTTCTCATTCATTGTCAAATTCTTACAACAGTGGTGCCAATGTTGTTCAAATGAGTTGAGATAAGAGTTTTAAAATTTTTATTCACCCGTATTTTTGTCACACCGACTTTCGGATCGCAATAAATTGCAGCAACTGCTTCGCATAATGGCAATCCTAGACTAAGTCATAGCTCATGTTATGAGTGGTAATTAACTGCTAGTATATAAACCCACCTGATTTTTGGTACGACAAGATCACTAGGTGTCGCAGTAAGCTGTTTTCAGATGTGCATATGAAGTCATCCTCGCTCGAAATTTTTCTGCGACTGTACGAAGCATTGAATATTTCATCTACGGCATACGAGTAAAAATTATTTGTTATTTTATGAGAAGAGCTGCGATTGTGTGATTGTGATTGTTGTAACCGTGATTTCGATTTGCGACTTAGTTCATAGTGCTCTCTTGCCACTGTTAAATCATACTCGCGTATAAAAATCATTGTGATTGAGAAGATTTAGTCACAGTTTGAAAAATATCACAGTTGTTTAACAAAAAAAAAAGGTGGGATGCAGCGAACTCCAAAACTTATTTACCAACAAGTTATCAAAAAATGTATACTAATTTTTTACTTCTATACCTTTTTTCCAGGATCTACCTGCGGCGTTGAACAATTCAGATGCAACAATGGATTTTGCATATCTAACAGATGGCGCTGCGATCAGGAAAAAGATTGTGCCGATGGTTCTGATGAAGCACCAACGCTGTGCAGTAAGTTAAAAAATCTAAAGAAGAAACATACATAATTACACTTTAACACTAATTACATAAGAGGAGGCTCCTTAGAAACAATTCAAAATATAAAAAAAAGTTGTAGGTTAATGAGAATCAAATATTCTAAAAAAACCAAAATCTAAGCAGATTATAAACAAATAATTATGATTCCAATAAACGCAATTATTCGTTATTAGTTCCTTTTTATTCATAAAGCGCCTAGCTATGTATATAAAAAAAGCAAGCTTTAAAAATTCTGAAAAAAAAAACTGGTAAAATCAACGGATTTACGGGTCGAATCTACAAAGATATCTGTTAATGTTTATCTAAACCAAAAAACGGTCTATTCTGAATTCTCTCAACAGTCATATCAACAAATAAAATTGCATCGTGCATAAGTCACACCAAAAATACCAATGAAAACTGTTAAGTTAACACATTTCCGCCAACGTTAAAATATAAGTGAATATTGTCGATATGACAGAGATTTCTGTGTCATCATTGTAACTTGAAGTTAGTTGATGAATTGACATACCATTGTCAGCTCTTAGCTGTTAATATGACCAATGAAATCATTTCTTTTAATTAAAAAAAATTAATTTAATTGACTTAGAATCTGTAATTTTTACAGAATATTGTTAAGTTGAGACCAACATTATTTCTTCTATTTTAAAGACTATACAATTTGTGCTCGTGAAAAAAAGCTTTTTTAAATTAAAATAATGCGGTCAAGTTTACTGAATAGCTGTCTATTGAAGAACTACAAACCTAATTTGTTGATTTAACTGGCTTCATTTCTTTCGGTGTAGAATGAGTAAAGAAAAGTAACAGATCAATGTTGTTAGGGAATGAAAAAGCGGGTACGAAATAATAAAAACAGAAAAGAGAACTTACGTTTACAACTTTATACAACACTTAATAATCGTGAAAAATAGTCTCCACCTTGGTGAAACGAGAAATTTAGGAAATTTTAAACAGCGGTGAACACTTGGAACTCCTCGATACGGAGTAAAACTTTGTCTAAAGAACACTTCACCGACCACATTGTTGAAAAGAGGGCGTGGTATGGACGGACTCGACAGAGTACTCCATGAACACCCTCATAAATACTCACTTTCCTGGATGCAACCATTTACCAGAGAAGAAATCTCCCTATAGGTGGGGGAAGGTCAACAGAAACCGCCTTCAATCAACTTATTACTACTGTAGAAAAACCACTATACGACAAATATTTCACCCTAGCTGCTTTCTCAGAGATATAGGAAGCATTCAATAATATAGCGCTGTATTTAAAATCCTGCAAATATCCGGAGTAGACAACTACTATGCGGTTGAATACAATCAATGCTGAAGAAAAGAACTATATAGTGGCAAACGACCCGAAACGTAGGAAGAGTACTACCCCAAGGTGGTGTGGGTTGAAAAACTGAACCAAATACTACTTGAGCTTGATAAGAATGGCACAAGGAAAGTAGCACATGCGGACGACGTTATAATCGCAGTCTCAGGAGCTTTTTCTACAGCATTAATCGAAATTCTACAGGGTGCGTTGGGTAGATTACATGCCTGGGCGACAATGAGCGGCCTTAGCGTTAACCCAAGCAAGTTCGAAGTAATACTCTTCAGCAACAGAATCAAAAAACCTCAAAGCCTTCATTCACTAAATAGAACAGAGCCAACAATTTAAATTGAAAATTCGATATTGAAATAAGTGTAGAGAAGGCGCACATCGCCTACTGCTCTTGTGGGAGAAAAGTTAGTAGAAACTGGGGCCTGAGTTCAAAACTCACGATGTGGTTTTATACAATAGTTATAAGGCCCAGTGTATCGTAATGAGCGATGGCGTGGTGCATAGCTCTTAACAGGTAATACAACATTAAATAACTTAACAAAGTGCAAGGAACAGCTTGTGCTGTAGTTGCGGGAAAACTTCGGTTGTTTTCAACAGATGCGTTAATTGTATCCTTAACCCGCTGCCGCTGTGGTCCACATACGTCTTACAACTACTACCTCTGGCATTATACTCTGGCAGTCTAGATACTGGAACGAGAAGAAGTATGACCACAGCGATATCTTAAGATAGATACCCGATGTAGATACGACAACATAATATCTTTCCCCTGCATTGAACTTTAACAAGAATTTTAAGGTGAGGATACCCTCGAGAACGTATTGGTCAGTCGACATGATGATTGAGGATGTTGTTAACCCACTATTCACTGAGAGGCACAAAATGGACTGCGGTGTAGATGCAGAGGTCTTGTTCAAACAACTACAAGTAGCATTCTCAATCCGCTTTCCAAACTGAGCTTGTATTTTTGAAGCAAAGCTATAAGAAATAGAGAAGGCCTCGAATGAGAAAACACCACTCATGTCTAACAAGGCCGTAGATCTATAAGTTTGTATATTCCCAGACAGACAAGCACCAAAGCCGTTGATAACTGTAAGAAATTGTTGCGCTATGCAACAAACTCAGGGACCGTTACTCTCACATGAGTTCTAGGTTACAGGAATATAAACGGCAGATGAACTGACAAAGGCTGGTGCATCTTTAGACCTTCCTGAGGCAGTCGAAGTATATAACATGGACCGTTCAAATCAATAAAAAGTGACATTCTTATCTATCTTAATAAAACTGATATTCCAAGTTGATACTCTACGTCGACTTTACTCATTTAGGGTCACCAAAGAAAATTTGGTCAGACTAAAAATAAAAACAAAAAAGGAGTTACCAAAACTGTATAAGAAAGAAATACTTAAGATGACAGCCACAATTACAGGACATGTGCAGGAGTTGTCAGCAAGAAATTTAAAATAAACGATCACCTATTTCATCTGCGATTGTCCAATGGCCTAATGAACTCTAGCCGATTTCGTGTTGTTCGATGTAACAGATGTATCAAAATTCTCCATAAAGAACATCAACAATTTTATTGAACCATCCAAATTATTCGAGTAAAAATGTTGTAAATAATTGGTCACAAGAGAAAATGCATCAAAATGATGCCTAGAGTGCTAATTGGGCCCTGTCTTGTCGGCCGTATAGCACTGCAACGAACTTACCAAAATAACAGTGAAGATTGTCGATATGACAGAGATCTTTGTCACAATGGTCTCTAAAATTAGCTTCATGCATTTGTATAATACCGACAGTTTTTCGCTGTTTAAATGACCAAAAAGTCAGTTCTTTTTACAGAAAAACTAGTTAAATTGGTTTGGAATCTGTAATTTTTACAGAAAATTGTTAGTTTGAGGACAGCGGCTTACCTCCTGTTGAAATTACTAAAAAACGGTGTTTTTCTTTTAACAAAAAACTCGGTTAAATTAACCACAATGCTTTCAATATAGTCCAATGTCTGTTAAATTCACGAACAAAAAACCCGATGTTGTTCATTTTACTGGCAGAAAAATTTGCACTTAGTATCGAAGTATCGAAGTTATGAATAAAAAGGGTCTATAATTTATCGTTTTGTTTACAACAATTACTTATTCACAGATCAATTCTGCACGCCATATCAGGTGAAATGTAAAACTGGCTCACAATGTATACCCCGCTCTTGGGTATGCGATGGCTATCCCGATTGTGATGATAAATCTGATGAAGCTGATTGCAGTAAGCAATGCTTTAAAATTTTTCATATTCCATTTTATATAAAAAAAGGGAGAATTTCAAAATTTACTAAAAGAAAACTAACAAAAGTTAAATTGAGAAATTGTAGTGATGAGCATGAAAAATTACTAATTTATAAAAGAATACAAATAATAATAAATTAGAAAATAATAAATGGCAATTAAACATAATTAGGGAATTCACATAGTGTGATAAGTTGTGATATTTTCACAATTTCATAAAATTAAGTGCAAACTGAAGATTTTGATACTATGCCAATATGACATTATACGACACTTTGTTAATTCACTTAGTATCATAAACCATTATATTTTCATAAATAAGTGAATTTAAAAAACTCTGACAATTGAAAAACTTATAACATATTGTTAAACCCCTACATATCAGTTCCCTTTCACGCAACATGTTGTAAATATAACCACATTTCATCATATCATTGGCATTCAAGCAAAAGTCACTAAGTCCACTTTTAGCATTTGAGTTAATGACAGCAAAAGTTCTAAAAAAGAAACAGTTTTCAAAAGGCAAACCTCATTAAGCCCATTTCAGCATGTAATACTTATAACTGAATCATTGGATCACATAAGAACCTTATTATTACAGGCTTAAGTCATGAAATTATTTTGGACTTAGTGTTTTTTGTCAGAACATCGGCGATAAAGATACTCAAAAGTCTTGCAAACGTGATATTATCCTGAAGAAGATTATAGCATCATATTTTTGTAAACACATTTGCATATCTATGTAAAAAGATATATCTTAAGGTAAAAAAGGCAACGTGTGCAAGAAAAACTTACAATAGTCTCCAACGAAGTTAAGCGAATGTTTTATAATCGGGATCTGCTTTTTTACTGTATTTGAATCACCAATCGCTGAGACACTCCTACTCACACTGTCACTCTTAATCCAACTTAAACTCTCACTCCCACTCCAACTCTCACTCCTGTTTTTACTCCCGTTCCCATTCCCATTCCGCTCCAATCCAACTCCAATCGCAGTTTTAAATCTCACTTCCGCTCTCACTCCTACTTCGACTTGCACTCCCACTCTCACTCCCACTTCCACCTCATTTATTTAGTTCCACGCCCACTCTCTTTAATAAATTTTGGGTCTCTTATTCAAATAATTTTGAAGACAAAATGAATTTAAATTTTTCCTAAAAGGAGTCGAAGCGCTGCCTACTTTTCTAAAAATGTGTCTTAAGATAATTTTTGAACAATAACGAACGAAACAAAAAAATTTTAAATCAGTCGAGCTGTTTTGAGTATTAGCGCATCTAGCCCATAGAAAATCATTTTTATATAAGTACTAGCCTTTACCCGCGGCCCCATCCGCAGTGAGAAAATAATATATATGGGCTATTCACTTCAGCCTCAAGTCATCTGTTTAAAAATTATTTTGTATTTTATTTTTTAATAGAGTAAAAAAGGACTAAATGAGCTAATAACATAAAGGGCACGCTTACGTGAATAGTATACAGTTTTTTCGAATTAAAAAAATACATTTTGTTTTAAGTTAAATTAATTTATATGACAGGTGTGAAGGAATTACTACTCATAGAACAAAGGGGTGGAACAACCATCAGCTAAAACCAAAGAGAATTTTTTAGACGAAAATATTTTTGCATTTTCGGGTATTTAGTTGGTTAAAATATTACAAAAAGTGTAATTATAGTTATAACAAGTCATTACACGATTCATTTAAAAAAACTCTAAAATAGAACGAAAAGGTTGTGTTAGATATTAAAGATAAAACATACCGAATTTTAATTACGAATAATTTTTGTTGTTATATCGGCCTACTGATTTGTAAGATCGCGAGTTTGAATCGAACTCAAGGCCTAACAATAATTATTTTATCATTATTATTGTTATAATATATTTTTTCTTAATTGAAAAAATTTTTAAATTAGAATAGAAGAAAGAAAAAATTTAGACAACTGCCAAAGCTCGTTGTATAGATCCATTTCGGGAACTGCTAAATTCCTTCATTGGCAACGTTTAGGCGCCGCTGCTATAACCATTCAGCCACCACAGCGGTTTTTTGTTTGTCTTCATTATTCCTACTTCAATTCTGGTTCTTGCCAATTGATATTCACAGCACTGCGTCATCTGTTACAGAATAGTTGTGAAAATTGGACTTTGTTTATGGCGATGATGCCATAGTGTCATATTTTATTGACACTTTTTCCCACTTGTATTGTTTTTCTCACTTTTATTGTTAGGCCTTGAGCTCGATTCAAACTCGCGATCTTACAAATCAGTAGGCCGATATAACAACAAAAATTGTTAATACATCCCAGAGCACGGGGAAAAAGTGTCAAGTTCCACTACTTTGGAACCATCTGTGTACACATATATCGCCTCGTCTGCCATTTGAGCACCCTCCACCTCTATTGTGGCCTTAAGATCGCCCTCGAGGCGCAGATAGGGAATCAGGTAGTATGTTCGTCTTGTGAATGATGACGCTATACTACTATGGCCGTATGGTCGGCGCTCAAGCTGCCCTGAGGCATCGAACCTGGTTGCGCTTGTTAAGGCTATGTTCTTTGCTACGAGGTCTACAGGTGGAATGTGCAGAATTGCATACAGTGCAGCTGTCGGGATTGTTTTCAGAGCTCCCGTAATGCTAAGCATTAATAGTCTGCATACCCCCTCTAATTTTTTGAGGTAGGTTGCTTTTTGTGTGGCTTTCCACCAAACGAGAACTCTATAGTAGATAGGGCTTACCATCGCTGTAAAAACCCAATGAGAAAGAGAGAGCGATAAGCCCTACGTACACCCCAGCATTCTTTTACATGCATAAAGTGCCGTTGAAACCTTCTTCACCCTCTCCTCCACGTTGAGCTTCCATGACAGCTTACTATCTAGGATGATTCTTAGAAACTTTGTGCAAGGTTTCTCCTGTAGGGTCACCCCTCCTAACTTAGGCCTGATCCAAGTTGGGACCTTGTACCTCTTTGTAAACAATACCATATCCGTCTTAACCAATTTGACTTTCAACCCGAAATTTGATGCCCAGTTACGAATATCCCGAAGCGCCCGATCCATCAAAGAGCTAATCGTTGGAAGGCACTTTCCACTTATGACAATTGTAACGTCATCCGCGTAAGCCGTAAATTTTACGGGTCCCTCATCAAATCACCTGAGCAGTTGTTTGATGACCAGCGTCCACAGCAGAGGTGATAGAACCCCTCCCTGCGGCGTTCCCCTGTCCACTGATTTCGTGGCCTCATACAATCCCCATTGTGATGGAATCTTCCTGCAATTTAACATGCAGCCGATCCAACTGGTCAAGGTTGGACGTACTCTAATGTAATTAAGACCATCCATAATAGCCCATTTAGAGACATTGCTGAAAGCCCCGGCAATGTCTAACAAGGAAGAGCATATTCCTTATATTCCAGGGCTTTCTCTACGCTTATTACAACCCTATGCAATGCGGTGTCTACCGACTTGCCTTTGGTGTACGCATGCTGTGTTGTGGAGAGCAGCTTTTCATCCACGTTGGACTTTATGTACACATCTATCAGCCTCTCAAAGAGTTTGAGCAGAAATAATGTTAAGCTAATGGCTCTATAATCTTTGGCATACACGTGACCGATCTTTCCCACATTAGGTAGGAAAGCTACAGGAGCAGTTCTCCAAGAGTGCGGTACATGATTCAGTCTTATGCACCCATCGAATATTATTTTAAGCCTTTGCACCACCGCCCTACTTGAGACTTGTAGCATCGCCGGGAATATACCATCTGGGCCCGGCGATTTAAACTTAGAAAACGACTTCACTGCCCGATCGGTCACCAAGTCCGGCACTACCCGCTCCGTGATCGAAGTGCGAGTGCTGTCTTCTGGCCTTCTAAACAACCTGCCGATAGGAAATGTATATCGAGAAGCACCTCAAGGGATTCCTCACTACTACGCGACCATTCCCCGCTCTCTTTCTTTATTAGTCCCTGGACTATATTTCCCTTTGCTAGGACTATTCTCAACCGTGCTGTTCCGTTGGCGCACTCTATGTCCGTACAGAAACTTTTCCATGAGATTCTCTTCATCCTGGAAATTTCACGCTTGTAGATCTTCAGTAGATCCCTGTACGCGTCCTGACACGCATCGCTTTCCGCGGTCTTTGCTAGCTTAAACATTTCTTTTACCTCTCTTCTTAGAAGACTCAGCTCATTGATCCACTATGGCGGCATTGCTTTTCCTCTGAATCTTCTTGGAGGGCAAGCTTTGTTATACGCAGTTATAAGCGTCCTAGTTAGGAATTCATTAGACTCCTCCCGTTCTTCCACATTGGCAAACTCTTTGGGTTGTCCCAGTTTCATTTCTACCTGTTTCTGGAGTTTAGTCCAGTTTGTTGACCTAGGGTTTCTAAAGGTTCCTCCCTTATCTACTCTCGTTAGGGAGATGCTGAAGCTAGTGATGCCGAAAGAATCCCTAAATGATCTCGAAAACGTCCCGAAATAACTCTGACCATTCAGAAATGGTCACCGAAGGATCCCCAAATTCTCCCGAAAAAGTCCATAAATGACCCTGACGAAATCGCGGACAGATCCCGGAAACATTCCAGAAATGGGTCCCCAAATTATCCCGAAAGTCCCGAAATTACCCAGACAGAATTAGGGGCGGACGCCGGAAACAATCCAGAAATGATTCCGGAAGGGTCCCCAAATGATTCCGAAATAGTCGGAAAGATTTCCGAAATTGCCCTGACGGGATCCCAAAAACCATCTAAAAATGATCCCGTAAGAGTCCCGAAGAGACCCTGACATAGTCGAGAAAAACTCCCGAGATTACTCTAACGGGATCCCAGACGAAACCCGAAAACTATCCAAAAATGGCCCCGGGGGGATCCCAAAATGATCAAAAATAGTCGCGAAAAAGGTCCGAAAACGCGAGACGGTATCCCGGGCGGATCCCGAAAGCCGTCCAGAATTTAAGTCTGAAGGCTCCGCAAATGATCCCGAAATAGTCCAGAAAAAGTTTCGAAATTACCCAGACAGGATCCCGGACGTATCCCGGAAGCCATCCAGAAATGATAATGGAAGGATTCAGAAATGTTCCCGAAAAAGTCCCAAAATTACCTAGACGGGATCCGGGACGGATCCCCGAAACTACCCAGAATTGATTCCGGGAGGGTCGCCAAATGATTCCGAAAAAGTGACGAAATGAACCTCACGGGATCCCGGAAACCATCCAGAAATTGGTGAGGAGACGGAGGGTGTCACTGCTCATTTTGTAAGCCCTCGACTTATTTGACCTATTGAGTTTGTAATATTGGTGAATGTCAGTAAACGTGAAGTTGTAATGTGTAAAAATTATTTAAAAATAATTGTTCGAAGGTTCGTGGGACCGCCCCCCCCCTTCCATTTTCAAAAAAAAAAAAAAAAATTCGCCAGTAGACTATTGTCTATCTGTGTCCCAAATTTCATCAAAATCCGTGTAGCCGTTCTGGTGTGATTCAGCCACAAAGACGAAAAAATACAATAATTAAATTATAACTGTTCCTAGGGTATGAGGACCTCCCCATTTTCAAAAAAATATAGCTAGTAGATCCCTCTAGACTATTGGCTATATGTATGCCAAATTTCATCCAAATCCGTCCAGCCGGTCTTGCGTGAATTAGTCACAAAGACAAACGTATGGACATCCACACAACTAAACATCCAAACATAAAAACCTTCACATTTATAACATTAATTTAGACTAGCGTCACCAATGCTATGGGCGCCCCTAAAACCCCACCTTGCGGCGCTCCTCTGTTTACAGGTTTTGTTGCCTATACCCCATTGCGACGTGATCACTCTGCAGCTTAACATCGAGCCGATCCATTTTGTAAAGTCGGGATGAACTTTAATTGAGTTGAGACTGTCTGTGTTTACTCGTTTCGAGATATTGTTGAAAGCAACAGAAAAACACATACAGCATATTCTTGGTGTTCCAGGGCTTTCTCTATATCTATCACCACCCTATGCAATGCAGTATCGATTGGCTTGCCTTTGGTGTAAGTATGTTGTTGTGCTGAAAAGATTAACTCCTCATTCATACTTGATGTACGCACAGAAATTTTTCCATGAAACTCTCTTCGACCTGTTTATTTCAGGTTTAAAGTTCCACAATAGATCTCTATATTCGTCTCAGCACTCCTTGTTTACCGCAACTTCTGCCAACTTAAGAATCTCTTTTACCTGCCCTGTAAGGCAAATCAACTCCTTACTCCACCATGGTGGCTTTAATTTCCCTTTGAATCTTCTCAGAGTTGTTGCACTCCTCCAACACCTCAGCGGCGGTAGCCTCTTTTCGCTGCCCAAGTCTTCCTGATACACTATTCCGAAATTTGTACCAGCCCGTTGCCAATGAGTTTTAGTTTAATTTAATTAAATTTATTTGGATTAAAGTCGACGCAGACACAAAGCGGTCGACTACTAAGATATATAAAACATACAATTAATCTTACAATTAAAAATAATTAAATTCAACCATATATATGAGAGAGAGAGTACAAAATATCGGGCCAGCCGTGACAGTATTGAAGTATGCAACTCGGAAAACGAACATTCAAAACTGATGCAGTTATACAAGTTGTTGTAGTGCGAACACCAGGTTCGCAGTGGATTATTTTTGGCAAAATTTTGCCGGCAAAGTGGTAAATAAAAAGGCACAAAGTGTCTAGACGTTCTACCACGAACAGCAAAATTTAGTCGACTAAGAAGATCAGGTGAGTCGATCTCGTCCATAATGAGCTTGTGAAAGAAAATTACCCCGAGCAAAGTTCTTTGATTTTCTAAAGTTGGCAGATTTATAACGAGAACCCTATTTCTGTATGGTGGCAAATGCTCACTAGAATCCCAGTTAAGACCACGTAGTGCAAATATAATGAATTGCTTCTGTACTGACTCAATACGATTTGTTAAGTTTTGATACCCTGTGCACCAGACACACGAACAATACTCTAAGATTGGTCGTACCAACGATGTTTAGAGGCTCTTAGTCAGATACGAATCATTAAACTCCTTAGCCCATCGCTTCACAAAACCGAGTATACCCGTTGCTTTGCTTACCATTAATGAAATATGCGTATTAAAAGTCAGTTTGGGATCAAAAAGAACGCCTACGCTCCAAAGGCGTGCTGTTTAACGTATACGATGTCAAAATAGGCTTTACTCGGTAAAATGTCATTAGTTTGCACTTCGAACAATTCAAAACTAGTAAATTTGCAGTACACCAGCATTGAAATGAGTCCAAGTCTGCCCGAAGAAACTCCACACGGGAAGACTCCGAAGGCAAGTATGAGTAACAAAGTTTAACATCATCCGCATACATAAGAGTTCTGGAATGTATGCGAGTTTGTGGTAAGTCATTTATAAACAAGGTAAAAAGTAACGGACCCAAATGATTACCCTGAGGCACATCAGACGTTACATCAAACAACCTAGAAAGACTGTTTTTAAGCAAAACTTGTTGAGTCCGATTCGCGAGATAGCTTTCGAGCCATGCAAGTAAATGCTTCGGAAATCCAAGTAAATCAAGTTTGTAAACTAAAAGCTCATGATTGACAGAGTCAAACGCTTTACTGAAGTCGGTACAGATCACATCCGTTTGCCTATTGTTTAAAAATCCATTCATTACAAAAGAAGTATGAGAAGAGTATTCATTGTTTGTCAACTCATAATCGGTGAAATAGAAATAAATATATGAGTTTGATTGAAGTCAGTAAAGAAAGTAACAACTTTATTTATCACAAATTCGATGAATATAACCAAAGCTTTTTATTAAATCGTAATCATGGACATTTCTTTGCAATAGTTAATACCATAAAAACATCGCCATTTCGACCGCTGAGTGAAATTTCACCCCATCTCAGCCACCATTTCGAAAACGCACTACCTCTGCACAGTTTGAAATATTTTGACGTGAGCTGGGGCATTCATACAAAAAATTGTGGAATTGTGTTTTTAGCCGAGATAGAGCGACGATCAACTCAGCAGTCATGTAATATGTAATACTCCGATATGGCTACAACAATATGTGCGCAATGACTTTTTAATTCACGAAGTATTTTGATTGTAGCAGTTGTAAGTTTAATAATAACAAATTATAATTTAGGTACATCTCCTCACGGAAAACATTTTAATTGAAATATATCAGCAATCTGATGTTTGCAAGTGTACCCTCTCTGTGCTAATAATTTAGAAACGTTGCATACTTTTATGACAGCATTTGATTTATATCACAATTTATGGACATTCCGTTCTTCGCTTTATAAATAATTGAAGGGCACTGTCAGCAGATAAATCTGTATATACCATATACATAGAACGGGAATAAGATCCTGCCACAGCACAAAGAGCTCCGTCCACAACGCCAGGTGCTCCAGTTTTTGGGCCAGGCCCCGAAATCGAAATTGTTGGAGTAGTTTGCCTTTGCCCATTCACTATTTTATCACATGTGCTCTTTGATGTTATAGTTTCGATAGTAGGACAAATATCATTCCTAAATGAATACCATACACTAACGTGGATAGACATCCATGGTCGTAATACAGTTTTGCACAGTTCTATTGTTCGTACTGAATTTGGGTTAAAGGCGGGGTGCACTTTAATTATACCTAAATCCATTCCAGCGGTAAACACTTCAGGAAAATTATCGCGAACTTGCCGTCGCTCCTTTGAACCAGCTTTAACTTTGAGGTTTTGCCGATCTTCTATGCAATCTACAGCGGTAACCACGTATTCCATAGTAACTAATGAACCAACGCAAACATATTTTTTGGCTTGATATATTGCCACCACATATAATTGATCATCTGTATCCACACAACTTCTAGAGCTGCTAACTTTACCGCCGCGAAATTGAAATTCCGCATTCGTGTAGGTGAAGCGGAAGCTAAGCGCGACCAATACGAGCGTGAATTTGTTTCGCAAATTCATGTTAGAATATTACTTTTTCAGGCGCTTCTCAAATACTAAGTAAATCAAGATATATTTTGTCAGCGCTATTTATACATTAGTGGATTGTGTGAATAAAAAATAAGTGCAAACTTATAGATTTCAGGAAATGAGCACAAAGAAAATATTTGGCTGTTTTCAAAAGACAATTTTCATGTCGTTTGTTTGTATATTTGCACAGCTTAATTATGCTATTGAATTGAGAAATGATCCCATAGCATTTTTAATAAATACACACAAAAAAGTCTAAAAGGTACTCCAATTAGTTTAACTGTTTGTATTTTTAATGAATAAACACAGAAAAGTACTAAAGTCACACTAATTAGTTTTATCTGTTTGTATTTTTAATAACTAAATACAGAAAAGAACAAAAGGTACACTAGTTAGTTTTATCTGTTTCCAAACTGCTAATTTGTCTATTTTATACCGCAACAAAACCAGAGTTGGGAGCAGTGCATCAAGTTTTGAGCAACACCATTGCTCGAAATTAAGTGGGCTGACATCATCAAGATCCTGTGTTAATGAGACATTAATTGGTTGTGGACTTAAACGTTTGTTCATCCTTTCCATATTCGTAAAATGTAGTGATTTCTATAGCAATCATACGGAAAATCATTCGGAAATTATCCCAGAAGGATCCCAAAATGATCCCGAAATAGTCCCGAGAAGGTCCCGATATGACCCCGACGGGATTCCTAAAACCATCCAGAATTGATCCCGAAATAGTCCCGAAATGGCTCCGACGAGATGCCGGAAACCATCCAGAAATGATCCCGTAAAAGTCCCGAAATGACCCCGACTTAGTCCAGAAAAAGTCCCGACATTACCCCGACGACACGCCGGACGGATCCCGGAAACTACTCAGAAATGATCCCGGAAGGGTGCCAAAATGATACCGAAATAGTGCCGAAAAAGTCCCGACATTACCCCGACTAGACGCCGGACAGATCCCGGAAACTACTCAGGAATTATCCCGGAAGGGTAAAACCATACAGAATCGATCCCGAAATAGTCCAGAAATGACCACGACGGGATCTCGAAAACCATCCATAAGTGATCCCGGAATAATCTCAGAAAAGGGCTCGAAATAACCCTCACGGGATCCCGGACGGATCCCGGAAATTATCAAGAAATGATGTCGGAGGGGTCCCCAAATGATTCTGAAATAGTTCCGAACTGACCCTGTCGTGATCCAGAAATGATCTCGGAAGGATACCGAAAATGTCCCGAAATAACCCCTACGTGATCCCAGATGAATCCCGAAAACTATCCAGAAATGGTAGCGAGAGAGTCCCGTAATGACGCTGACGGGATAGCGGATGGATCGCGAAAATCATCCAGAAATGATTCTGGAAGGGTCCCAAAAATCCCGACTAATCCTGAAAACCATCCAGAAATTATGCAAGAGGAACCCCATATGATCGCGAAAAAGTGCCGAAATAATGCTGACGGGATCCCGACGGCCATCCAGAAATGATACAGGAAGGACTCCCAAATGAACGTGGAATAGTCCCAAAAATGTTCCGAAATCGCCCTGACGGGATCCCGGACGGAACCCGATATTATCTGAGAACGGTCCCCAAATGATCTTGAAATAGCCCAGAAAAAGTCTCGAAATGACCCTGATGGGATCCCTGACGGATTCCGAAAACCATCTAGAAATGATACCGGAAGAACCCCAAATGATCCCGAAAAAGTGCCGAAATATCCCTGACGGTATCCCGAAAGCCATCCAGAAATGATACCGGAAAGATCCCCAAATGATCCCGGAATAGTCCCGAAATAACTCCGACGGGATCCCGGATGTATCTCAAGAATCACTCAGAAATTTTCCGGAAGGGTCAAGAACGGCCAGCCGTTCTTGCGTGATTGAGTAACAAAGACAAACGTCTGGACATCCAAACATCCAAACTTTCGCATTTTAATATTACTAGCCTTTACCCGCGGCCCCGTCCGCAAGTAGTAAACAAAACATATGGGCTAGTCACGTTATCCTGCTTATCAAGTTATCTGTTTAAAAAACTTGTCTGTCTAATGTATTTTGCTTATGCAATAGTAAAAAAATAGCTGATAACCTGATAGGGTCCCCAAATGAGCGAAATCCACAAATTACCCCTACGGTATCGTGGACGGATGCCGAATACCAGAATTGCTCCCGGAAGGGTCCCCAAATGGTCCCGGAATACATAGTCCCAAAAAAGTCCCGAAATGACAACGACGCGATTCTAGACTGATCCAGAGAACGACACAGAAATGATCCCTGAAGGGTACTAAAATTATCCTAAAATAGTCACGAAAAAGTTCCGAATTGACCCCGACGGGATCCCATACGGATCCAGAAAACCTTCCAGAAATGATCCCGTAAGGGTCCCAAAATTATCCCGAAAAAGTCCCGAAACGACCTCGAGGTATCCCGAAAACCATGCAGAAATGATAACGGAAGGGTCCCTAAATGATACCGAAATATTCACGAAATGACCCTGACGGGATCACGAAAACCATCTATAAATGATCCCCCAAAAGTCCCGAAATGACCCTGATATAGTCCAGAAAAAGTCCCGAAATTACCCCGACGGGATCCCCGACGAATCCCAAAAACCATCTAGTCTCGGAGGGATCCCCACATTATCCCGGAATAGTCCCGGAAAGGTCCCAAAATGACGCTGGCGAGATGTTGGACGGATCCCGAATACTATCCAGAAATTATCCCGGAAGTGCCCCAAAGTTATCCCGCAATAGTCCCAAAAAAGTCCCGAAATTGCCCTGAAGAGATTCCCGGACAAATCCCGAAAATCATCCAGAAATGATCCCGGAAGGGTCCCGAACTGACCCCAAAATAGTTCCGAAAAGGTCCCAAAATAACCCTGACGGTATCCCAAACGGATCTCAAAAACTATTCAGAAATGATCCCGGAAGGGTTCAAAGTGATCCCGAAATTATCTAAACGGAGTCACAGACGAATCTCGAAAACCATCCAGAATATCCCGAAATAGTCCCGTAAAAGTCCCGAAAGGACCCTAACGGCATCCAGAAATGTTCGGACGGATACTGAAAGCTATCCAGATCCCAGAAGGGTCCCAAATTGATCCCGAAAACCAACGTTACAATCCGTGATCGAAACTCATTTTTTAAGCCATGTCCGTCCGTCCGTCTGTCCGTTCGCCCGTCTGTCCGTTAGCACGATAACTTGAGTAAATATTGAGATATCTTCACCAAATTTGGTACACGAACCCAGAATAGATTGGTAATGAAAATGGGCGAAATCGGATGGTAACCACGCCCACTTTTTACATATATAACATTTTGGAAAACACAAATAAAGCTGATTATTTAGTAAATAATACACCTAGAATGTTCAAATTTGCCGCGTGGACTGATATTGAGACTCTTGATAAAAATTTGAACAAAATTTTTTTAAATGGGCGTGGCACTGCCCACTTGTGATAAAATCAATTTTACAAATATTATTAATCAAAAATCGTTAAACCTATCGTAACAAAATTCGGCAGAGAGGTTGCCTTTACTATATGGAATGCTTTGAAGAAAAATTAACGAAGTCGGTTAAGGACCACGCCCACTTTTATATAAAAGATTTTTAAAAGGGTCGTGGACGAATAACATAAGTTACATCTTTGCAAAAAAGAGCTTTGGATCAATGGTATTCATTTCCCAAGTGGATTTATAACAATAAATAGGAAAAACTTCAAATTTAAAAAAATGTGCGTGGCACCGCCCCTTTATGACCAAGCAATTTTCTATGTTTCGGGAGCCATAACTCGAAGAAAAGTTAGTTCAGAATAGAACCATATGTACATGTAATATAAAATAAATAAAATAATTTTAACAAAAAATTGAATATCTTTGCAGTATATAAATAACATATGTCAACATTCATCTTCAGTAATGATATGGTGCAACAAAATACAAAAATAAAAGGAAATTTCAAAATGGGCTTGGCTCCGCCCTTTTTCATTTAATTTGTCTAGAATACTTTTAATGCCATAAGTCGAACAAAAATTTACCAATCCTCGTGAAATTTGGTAAGGGTATAGCTTCTACGACGGTAATTGTTCTCTGTGAAAATGGGCGAAATCGGTTGAAGCCACGCCCAGTTTTTGTACACAGTCAACCGTCTGTCCTTCCGCTCGGCTGTTAACACGATAACTTGACCAAAAATCGATATCTCTTTACTAAACTAAGTTCACGTACTTATCTGAACTCACTTTATATTGGCATTAAAAATGGCCGAAATCCGACTATGACCACGCCCACTTTTTCGCTATCGAAAATTTCGAAAAATGAAAAAAATGCCATAATTCCATACCAAATACGAAAAAAGGAATGAAACATGGTGATTGGATTGGTTTTTTGACGCAAAATATAATTTTAGACAAAACTTTATAAAATGGATGTGACACCTACCATATTAAGTAGAAGAAAATGAAAAAGTTCTGCAGGGCGAAATCCAAAGCACTTGGAATCATACCAGGAATACTGTTATATAAATAAATTAGCGGTACCAGACAGATGTTGTTCTGGGTCAACCTGGTCCAATATTTCGAAAACGCCTTCACGTGTACAACTAAGGTTCACTCCCTTTTAATACCTTTAATTTGATACCCATATCGTACAAACACATTATAGATGCCGTCTTCCAGTGAGTTTTACAGCTCCTGCTCACGCACAATTCTCACGGGAATGCTCTGGATCATTGAGAGACTTGAGAAGCAGATGTCGTGAAATTTTCGCACACGTGAAATGTGGTAGGCATATGTCGGCGCTGTTTTTCAATTAACTCATACGGCGAAAGGCTAAGCAGCGACATCTATTTTTGAAAAAGTAGGTTTATTAAAGGCAGCGTTGCCAAACTAAAAAGAAGTAATTAACAAATTATCTGGCTCACAAATTGAACCGGACTTCTATCTGGATTTATCTGGCTCAAATCGTTGTTGTTGCATTTACATGCAAAATTATTTATCTGGCTTAGGATTTTGCCACCGGATGACGGCAAGAGTCACCCCTGGTCCACCTTTATGCCGATATCTCGAAAAGGTGTCCACCTAAAGAACTAAGGCCCACTCCCTTTTAAAATACTCATTAACACTTTTCATTTGATAGCCATAATGTACAAACACATTCTAGAGTCACCCCTGGTCTACCTTTATGGCGATTTCTCCAAAAGGTGTCCACCTGTAGAACTATGGTCCACTCCCTTTTTAAAATACTCTTTATTACCTTCCATTTGATACCAATGTCATACAAACACATTCCAAGTTTATCCTAGGTTCATTTTTTTGTCTACAAAGCTCTCAGCTGAGTATGTAATGTTCGGTTACACCCGAACTTAGCCTTCGTTATTTGTTAATTTCTGAGCTGGTTATATTTAAAACTGATTTTTAAAAATAGGTTCCTTTAGTAAGTGAAAAAATTTATTATTTTAAAAAATTTATATTTTAAAACCTGGCTATTTTTAGAACTACTTATATTTTTAAACTGATTACTTTTAGAGCTAGTTATTTTTAAAAGATGTGACTTTTATACATGGTTACTTTTTAAATACATAACTTTTGTACATTTTTGCTTTTGTTCGCAGTTAGGACTTATGCTATAGAACAAGTTATTTTTGGTACTGGACAGTTTTAGAACAATATATTTTCAGAATCGGTTACTTTTGGAACAGCTTACTTAAGAAAATTAATATTTTTAGGACAGTTTGCTTTTAGAACCGTTTTTTTCAGAACTGTTACCATTTACAATTCTTTACGTTCAGAACTTGTCAATTCATCAACTGGTAAGCTCCAGAGCTGGTTTCTTTTAGAAATGCCAAATTTTAAAAAGATTAACTTTCAAGTTGGTGATTTTAAGAGAAGATTGATTTTAGAACTTTTTTCGTTTATAACATTAGTAACTGGATAATTTAAGAGCTGATTATTTTCAGAAGGGGTTACTTTAAAAACTTTTTTGTTTAACTGATTACTTAGGCAACTGGTTAATTTTAGAACCCTTAAGTTTAAAAAAAAAACTGATCACTTTATAAATTGTTTACTTTTAGAATTGGTTAGTTTTAGAGCTGATTGTTTTAAAAGATTTTTACTCTTAAAACCGCAATTTTGAGAAGTGACCTCTTTTAGAACCGGTTCCGTTTAGAAATAGTTACTCCTTTGACACTGTTAACTTTCAGAACTGTATACTTTTAAAAACTGGTTACCCTTAGAACTGTTTTCTTTTAGAACTTCTTACTTTGAGAACTCGTTACAGTTAAATATGTTTACTTTTAAAACTGAGTACTATTTGAACTGATTTTCTGGAACTGGTTATTATAATAACTGTATACTTTTAAATCTGTTAATTTTTAGAAACCGTTACATTTACAACTGTTTTCTTTGAAAACCTGTTGCTTACCGAATTTCTGAATTTAAGAACGTTTTTTTTCAGAATTGATTATTGGTTACTGTTACAACAGTTTTTTTTAAGGCTAGTAGATATTGGAAATGGGCACTTTTAGCACAAGTTTCTTTTAGAGCTGGTTACTCTGTGTTTTCTTTTAGAACTTAAACATGTTTATCTTAACTTGGCCACTGATTTGGAACTACTTGGTCTCGAAATCTTTGGTTGGTCTTAGAGTGGACTTTACCACTATCTGCTACTTTTTTCTAGGCGGTTACTTTTGAGAATCAGTTCCATTTTCCATTAACGAATATTTTTTTCTATCCCTAGACTTTTTGACAACTTTTTTTGTTCCGAAATCGATTGCCGTTCTGGTACCAAAGGTACCTTTTCAACCGATACATTTTTCGGTAGCTTCCTAATAATTTCAAAAAAAAAAAAAAAAAAATGGTTCCGATATGAGCCCTATATAGTCTCGTAATAATTTCAAAAGACAAACGTAAAGAGCTCCAAAATTATGTCAAAATAATACTCTAATAGTCGGGAAAAAACCACGAAGTGGTAGTGGAATATACTGACATAGATTCCAAAATTTCTTAAAATAGTTGAAAAAGTCCTAAAAATGGTATGGAAGAAACCAAACCTGATTCAGGGTGATATCAGAAATTAAGCCAAAGGAATGCCGAATTATTGAGCAGTAAACAGAAAGCTTTGGCCAGATTATTTTTCTTCATAAAAGATGCGAGTCGCCTAATATGTAGAAAAAAATTTAAAAGTAGGACACCACAAACTGGAATAGAAGTTAAGCCTCAACCTCCTAAGAAGGATATTGCTGTTGTTATTATTTTTTTCGGCATACTTAAGTCTGACTGATGTTAATATAGAAGAAAAACAAATATATTTTTAAAATTAGGCGAATTTCACTCTATGATTAACAATAATCTAACAGACTAGATTAACAAAAGTGTTAAAAAATTAACATAATACAGAGAATAACAAATTTTTAAACCAAAAGCGTGATACGCAAAAATCAATACAATGATCATTCTTTAATTAGTTGATGGCAACTAGAGCGAGTGTTATCGGCCCATTTAGAGCATAATTAGACTTAAACTGGTCAACAGAAAACATTTTATGTTATCCCAAATTCCGTGATGGAACATAAAAGTTCAAACACTCAAAACGCATGAGACAATCGACATTGCCATTAATAATATCGTAGATAAATATTATACATGAGATACCCCTTCCACTCTCTAACGTATGCAGATTTATTAGCCTACACCTTGAGATATATGAGGGGAGGCGCAAATCAAATCTTATATCAGACAAACAGTATTTCATAAAAATTTGTTGTACACGTTCAATCTTTTTGTTATGTTCCTCATAACTCCATATTATGCAACCATATTCCAGCCTAGATTATACAAAGGCATTATGCAAAGCTTTTTATACTCAGCGTGTTTTGCACATAGAATATATTAACTTTGATTGGATAACGCTTGGTTGTACAGTTATAAAGGAATCGAGATAGATATAGACTTCCATATATCAAAATCATCAGTGTCGAAAAAAAATTTGTTTGAGCCATGTCCGCCCGTCCGTCCGTCTGTCCGTGAACACGATAACTTAAGTAAATATTGAGATACCTTCACCAAATTTGGCGCACGAACTTATCTTGACACAGAATAGATTGGCATTGAAAATGAGCAAAATCGGATGATAACCACGCCCACTTTTTATATATATATAACATTTTGGAAAGCACAAAAAACCTGATTATTTAGTAAATAATACACCTAAAATGTTGAAATTTGACGTGTGCACCGATATTGAGACTCTTGATAAAAATTTTAAAAAAATATTTAAAAATGGGCGTGGCACCGCCCACTTATAATAAAATCGATTTTACAAATACTATTAATCATAAATCGAAAATCGTTAAACCTATCGTAACAAAATTCGGCAGAGAGGTTGCCTTTACTATAAGAAATGCTTTAAAGAAAAATTTACGAAACCGGTTAAGGATCACGCCCACTTTTATGTAAAAGATTTTTAAAAGGGTCGTGGACGAATCAAATAAGCTATATATTCATATTTATAACAATAAATAGGAAAAACTTCAAATTTAAAAAAATGGGCGTGACACCGCCCCTTTTATGACAAAGCAATTTTCTGTGTTTCGGGAGCCATAACTCAAAGAAAAATTAACGGTTCGTAATAAAATTGGGTACAAAAATGTTCCCTATAGTCGAAAATATTTCTAGTGAAAATGGACGGGATCGGTTAAAGACCACGGCAACTTAGATATAAAACAAATTTAAAAGGGTCGTAGACTAGAATAATAATGATATTTCACTAATCAAGTTTTATTGTAAGAGAGGAGAAATTTTTTTAAACGGGCGGTGCCACGTGTTATGTAGAAAAGTAATTTATCTGAAATTAAATGTGCAATTGAAGCTCACGCTGAGTACATAATGTTCGGTTACACCCGAACTTAGGCAACTTTACTTGTTAGTATATTAGTCCAATAACTCAAATCTATTTCTCCTAATAAAGGCTAATAAGGAATATGCTTTGGGGACTATAAAACTTAGACGCTCAGTAAATGTAAACAAGGAATCGAATACAATACCCAGATCTCGAATTTTATTCACCTCAACTAAAGGCATATCACTAACGTAATAAGTTGAAATCAACTTATTATATAATTTGGGTACGATACGCAGTATCACTTGTTGACATTAAGTGCAAGTCTGTTTTTGGACTCATTCTTACTTTTGAAGAAGATTTTTAAGTCATCAAGGTAGAAGAGATAACTACATTGCTAGAAACAAATACTTACGTCATTTATAAAAAGTATATAAAAAAGAAGGCATAGGACACCTGAGGTTGCTACGCCAAGTGAGGATCTTAAATTATCAATGATAATCAAATTTACTATGTTGGATAAATAGGAATATACCCACTGCAAATCGAACGGAACGACACCCCAGTTTTTGTAATTTTGCCAATAGAGGTCTGTGAGATAATCTGTCAAAAGAGTTGGATATGTCTGTATAGATGCAGTCAACTTGACAGTCATCTTTGATAGCCGAGATACAATAATTTGAAAAAAATGGCAAGATTGGTAACTGTCGAACGTCCTGGAATGAAACCATGATGGTACGGGAAAATATAACGCTTAACCAATGATCATAATTTACTCATCAATGTTTTTTCAAAAAGCTCTGAAATAACCGGAATCTTCGATATTGGACGATAGTAGGTAACATCATTTTTACTACCGCTCTTATGAATAGGTTAAAAAAAATAGTTTTGCGTTCATCTAAGAAAATTACAGATCTTAACGATAAATTGAATAAATGCAACAATGGTTCAGCAGTGGAATCAACATATTGCTTTAGAAAGAACGATGCGAATTTTTGAAAACCGCAGTGCTTTGATTTTTTGATAGTCTGAATACTCAGAATAATGCCATCAATATTTGGAACTAACGAAGAGAAGTTGAAGCAAGAGATTATCCCATTCAACATGGCTCCATCGTCAGTCCACGTATCATCAGTGGCAAAGTCTGCAAACAAATTATCAGATTCACTAGGCGAAGACAAAATCTTGTCGTGATAAGACACAGACAACGGAATTGCTGAAACGGACTGCTTGGAACGAATAAAGTTCCAAAATGATTTAGGATTCGATTTAATATTATTTTCAATGCTAAGAATATAGCGATTATATAGAAATTTATCAAGGCAATTAAATTCTTTCACATACATCATTATTCTCTTCATTGCCTATTACAAAAAAGGAATTCCTGAGAATAATGCAACAACGAAGACGAATACAAAACTTGTAAATTATCAACCAACCAAAATTTCCTTGCTTCCCGTCCACCACTTGCCATTATTTTATTGTTCTTTATTCTTTTTTATCCCAGATTTGCCAAATCCACTTTGAGTGCTGCTTGGGGAATTAAGCAGCACTACCTACATTCCCTTAGGATCCCAACAATGGCATTCGTGGCGTAGGAATCATCCTACTAAACCAAACCGTAAACCAAAGCAACAAAAACAAAATACGCCATTACCCATTTAAATGCAAAATAATTTGCTTTGGGGGTTCATCAGCCTGTAGTGTTGTGGGCATGTGCGCCATCTTCACGCGTGCTTAATTTGTATTTATTGTTATGGAAACGCGTTGTCGTTGTCTAACACAAGGGTGAGCATACAAACGTAGGCCGTTGTGGCCCGTTGTGCTACAACGCGGGGGGCCCCTATTTCCTATTTCCCTACTTTCGAAGAATGTTTAGACCCCAGTGAGGCTTAACCAGCGCGTTTGCCTGATGAAACGCAAAATGTCGTTTGTGTGTGCAGATTCAAGCTCCGCAAGACCCTCAAAGGAGTTTCTGTTGAGGCATCTGTACCTGGTTTTTGGCAGTGCGAGACAGTGGCACAGATAGTTCTCTAAGCTTTCTATCTCCTCCTCGTCACTAGAGCTGCGGCAGAAGTCATCTGTCTGCAGGCCCATATAGACACCATGAGTGCCCATGAGACAGTGACCTGTAAGAAGGCCCACTAGTGGGCTTATAGATATGCGGTTTAACAGTAGGGATTTTATGGCAGGTTTTCTTTCCAAGAAAATTGGAATAGAACTGATCACCTGCAGGTTAGCAAGATAGAGGGCTGCTTCCCAGATAGATTTAAGTTCAACCTGAAAAACATTGCAGTGGTCGGGTAAGCGTAAGCTCTCGCTTAGATTGAGAATATTCTGCTGCCGACTATGTTGTTCAGTTTAGAGCCATCTGTAAAAACGGAGATTTCGTGAGATCCCGGTTCCCTGCCAGTCGCCCAGTCTTTCCTCTTTGGGATTCTTGTGGAAAATTTGTTGTCACAGCAAGGGGACGGTATTGTATGGCCTGATTCCTGTATAATGCGTTTGCGGGTAAAAAGCACCAAGTATTTGTTAGGTTAAGAGCATTTTGCAAGAGTTTGCCAAGCACCGGAAGGTGTTTGCCGGTAACTGTCAAGGCTATGTCATCGGCATATGCAATGACTTGGCATCCGGTGGGCTGTCGTGTAGATAACAGAGCGTTCAACGTCGCGTTCCATAGTAGTGGAGAAAGAACGCTTCCCTGGGGGGTTCCTCTGTTGGTATACCTTATTAGCGATGAGTTGCCCAGCTCAGAGATAATGATTCTCTTGTTTAGAAGGAGCTCGACGAGATTTTGTGACCGCTGCTGGGAGAACGCGTTTGAAGGCCCCTTCTATGTTGAGAAAGATACCCAGCCTGAATTCTTCAAAGGCAAGTCCCTTCTCTTACTTTTAGTGATAGCATGTAGAGCTGTCTCTACGGATTTGTCCTTAGAGTAGGCGTGTTGGTTGTCGGAGATTAGTGCTTGATTTGCCGATCGCCTAATATAGGCGTCCAGTAATCGTTCTAGAACTTTTAGGAGGAAGGAGGTCAGACTATTTTGGTCTGAAATCCTTTGGACTGTTGCACGATATCCTGCCTCCTTTAGGTATGAAGACTACCTTTGCCTTGGTCCATTCCGTGGGGATATAGACCAGGTTGAGGCAAGCCTTGTAGATTTTAGCTATCAGTGGGCTTATAAGATCGCTTGCAGCTTGTAATTCAGCGGAAAAAATTCCATCCATTCCCCGAGATTTGAAGGGTTTAAAGGACTTGATTGTCCAGATAACTCGAAACGACCCTGGGTTAGATTGTATGTTTAAGAGGTATGGTTGAGAGGTGCATCCTGGAAAGTGAGTGCTGAGCAGGGTTTCTAGAATTTCCGTACTAGTAGTGGTCCATTATCCGTTCGCTGTGCGAATGCAGCTGGTAGGTATGGGGTTTTTGGAGAGGACCTTTGTTGGACGATTGGCCTCTGAGACTTCTTCGATGTCATTGGTGAAGTTCTTCCAGAAGTCCCTTTTGGCCCTCTGGTTTGACTTCTTAAAAGATTTTAAGGCGTCCTTATAATGGGACCAGATTCCAGTGCGCTTAGCATGGTTACAAAGTTTTCTGCTGTTTTTCCTCTGCTCGGAGATTTCCTGGTTCCACCAATAGGGTTTCTATTTACCCCTGACCTTAATCTCCGGGCAGGCTACTGTGAAGGCAGCGTTACAAGATTTGGTGATAAGATCTACTGCTTCTTGACGATGAGTCTAGCTCACCGAGATAAGCAAATGTTGTGTCTAAAGAAGGCGCTTCATCAGTTCTTAGCGTTAGGCTCGACCTACCGTGAGAAACGTTTTTTAGGAGAGTATATAGGACTTTTTTATAAATGTTCCGTTCCGCACGTCTCCTATTCCTGTAAGCCACCCTAGGTAGTGTACGCAAAAGCAGAGTAAAAGTGTTATACATATGATCAGAGTAGGAGTTTTCGTTGGAAACTCTCCAATTTTTGACGAGGTCAGAGAATGGCCCTCAAAATAGAGTAATATACAGAACCTCCTTCCTATTTGAGGTGATAAAAGTTGGTTTGTCTCCAGAGTTGCATGTACTTAGATTGTAGTTAATAATAGAATCAAAAAGAGACTCACCCCTTGTGTTAATATCGGTAGAGCCCCAAGCGGTGTGATGTGCATTGGCATCGCCCCCGATTATTTTCGGGAACCCTGTAATGTGGGCCTCCCGTACCGCCTTGCATAGACGGTTCTGCACAGAAATTGGGCGATCTTGCGTAAGATAAGCAGACATCAGCCAGAGTGTTCGATCCTGTAGCTCGAGGCTAATGCAGGTAAAGTCCTCATTGCTGAAAAGAGATAGTAGAATAAATACTAGAGTTTTTTTTTATTAGGATGCCAGATCTGTTTCTAACTGTAACGGGCGGTGTCACCAGCTGGCAGTCCTTAGAAAGGAGCCCACAGACCCTGCTGCCAACGACCCAAGGCTCCTGGACGAGAACGGCGTCCTCATATGTTGTGCTGAGGCGTAAGATTAGGGCAGCCGAGGCTGCCTTAGATTGCTGCAGGTTTATTTGCATTGCCTGCGCCCCCGTTAAAGGTCGGCCGAGAGTGTATCGCTCTCGGCATACGGAGTGCTGCGTGCCAGTTCGATATCGGCCCCATGCCCACTCAAGGTGTTGCACGGGTCCTCTAGGTAAGTTGAGGCTGTTGCGGGATCGCTCGAGGCGGTGTCCCCAACCACCAGATTTTCCGGCGGGTGGTGGTTCCTTTCTCCTCAGGGCCAGGGGCAGCAGATCCACTCAGGGTGTTTCTGTCTATCTCCTCGCCCTGAGGTACAGGCTCACCACCGTCCGGTGCTTCTACATACGTACCATCCCTTCGAACCTTCAACGTAATATAGTAGAAACCGTAGATTAAAACTCCATCACATTCGTCAAGCCAAGGGAGAGAAGCCTCGTTTATGATGAAACCAACATAACGCTACTTCCCCCTTGTCTCGCCGACCCGGACTATTCTCCAATCACTCGGAGGTAGCCCCTTATTGGATTCCGTGATGGTATCCAAAATCTCGCTAAGATCCGCTTTGACTTCTGGGACACAGGCCCAAGCTCTCGGCCTGTTCGAAATTTCTTACAAACCAACCGCATGCATGCTGGTCCCAGACCACAGCTGTCCTATCGAAGCTATGGCCAGTTTGTAGAGATTGCACGAGCGCTCGTCAGTGAAAGAAACAAGTTTGACCCTACCCTGGTACCAGCCGGCATAACGGATGATGGGAGTAGAGGCCGAAGGCCTGTGCCTTTTGGGAATGATCGAAGCATTTACCATTGACCTTTGTCTCTTATGGCCGGTATCTTCAGGTCAGAAGATTGTTTGGTGGCAGAAGAGGTAGTCGCAGTATCTTGGGGGATGGGGTTGTTATTGTTGCTCTTCTTGGCAGCAATAATCTTCCTGGCCCACGCCTGAGAAGTTTTTTGCTCTGCTGTCAACTTGTCGCTGGGAGAGTTTCCAAGTCTCTCAACGATTTTGGCGACGTTGCGGATGTTCGGCTCGTTGCAGACCGAAATGGGGATTCGCTTATTTGCCTTGGAACCCTCAAGGGGTTCAACCGGCTTGAGGGATAGCTTTGCGGCGGTAGAGGCAGTACTTTTGTCCGTGTTGGACTCAGTGCTGTCTCCAACCTGCTGGTGAGAGGTGCCCGGTACGGCCGTGGGACAGGCCTCCTATGCTTGCTAAGTCGGACGCTGCTTTCCCTCTTTGGAGCTAGCTTTGCCGGCTGCCGCGGGATTGGACTTGCCCTCAAGGGGTTTAGTCCTTCCCCTAGCTTGCACAGGTGGCCGAAGAGTAGTTTGGGGCCGTGGAGGCCTGGTCGGCGCCGTCTGTGGGGTTGCCGACGGATTGGGTACTTTTTAACGCCAAGTCGAAAGGCGTCTTTAACCGTGCAGGTATCCGAGGCTTGGTTTATTTGCTTATTCATGTTTCTGGTTCGTCGGCTGCCTACTAAGGTGAGACCGTTCGGCTGCCTGAAAAAAAAGTGAAATGGGAAACAATGCGGTCGACTGCGACAAAGCCCCATACCGCAGAAAGTCGCCGTTACTCCCGGAAGTGGACCGGTATCAGGGAGCCTTCGTAAAAATACAGTCGGATTCCCCTGACTGCAAAGCACCCAATGGGCACGGAAACGCATAACACCCTGGATTAGGGGTGGACCACCTTTTCAACTGAGCGAAGTCCGGTTGCCACCTTGAGGCCACGTTTAAAAACCATTTCCATATGACTGAGCTATTAAGGAGCTGGGGTACGAATGGAAATGACTCCCAAACTTAGCTAGCACTCCCTTGATGGGGAGTCTGTCGTGCTATTACCAGCCGGCGCCATCTGGGAGGGTTCAGCCCAAGGATTTTTGCCAACCTAAGGAAGGGTAAGCTCGGGAGTAACCGAAGATTACATACTCAGCTGCCAAACTACAGCTTGCAAAAAATTTTAAAACGGGGCGGTGCAACCCCCATTATACAAAATTTTACTAATTTTCTATTGTGCGTCATAAGGTCAACCCACCTACCAAGTTTCATCGCTTTATCATTCTTTGGTAATGAATTATCGCACATTTTCGGTTTTTAGAAATATTCGATATTAAAAAAGTGGGCGTGGTTATAGTACGATTTCTTTCATTTTAAACAGCGATCTGAGATGAGTGCCCAGGAACTTACATGCCAAATTTCATTAAGATACCTCAAAATTTACCCAAGTTATCGTGTTTACGGACAGACGGGCGGACAAACGGACATGGCTAAATGGATTTCCATTTTCGACCAGATCGTTTTGATTTATAGAAGTCGATATCTATCTCGATTAGCTTATGCCGTTATGGGGTAACGTTATGCGAACAAAATTAATATACTCTGTGAGCTCAGCTCAGCTGAGTATAAAAATCAAATGTCAATGTACAGGTAAACAAATATTTTTTGCATGTTTAAACTCGTGTTTCATTGGGAAATATTCTTATTAGTTCACAGCTGCCTTGCACGTTTAGAATGAGAGCAGCGCATAAAAATACAAAAACGGTAATTCTGATCTGAGACGTAAAAAATGATAGGTTCTCTGATTCTGACCACATTGCGTATTGTGTCCGGTTCAAATTCAACATTTGGTGTACATAATGTCGGTGATGAGGAATTTGATGCCGGCTGTACAAAATTCAGAATGGAAAATAAACCCCAACCCTGTATCTAGAGTTTAAATTTTTTATAAAAACAACGAACGCGACCTCTAAACGCACCCTTTTTTTTAATAAAAAATACTTGTATCTTTTTTTATAAGGAAAAATGTAGGGGACAACGATTTCGAACTTTAAAAAAAATAAATTTAACCACTCCAATATATACTTATGCTTTTTATTTGCATTTTTATACTCAGTTGAGCAGAGCTCACAGAGTATATTATCTTTAATTGGATAACGGTTGGTTGTGCAGGTATAAAGGAAACGAGATAGATATAGAGTTCCATATATCAAAATCACTAGTATCGAAAAAAAATTTGATTGAGCCATGTCCGTCCGTCCGTCCGTCCGTCGGTCCGTTAACACGATAACTTGAGTAAATTTTGAGGTATCTTGATGAAATTTGGTATGTAGGTTCCTGGGCACTCATGTTGTTGTTGTTGTTGTAGCGATAAGGTTGCTCCCCGAAGGCTTTGGGGAGTGTTATCGATGTGATGGTCCTTTGCCGGATACAGATCCGGTACGCTCCGGTACCACAGCACCACTAAGGTGCTGGCCCGACCATCTCGGGAACGATTTATGTTGCCACATTAAACCTTCAGGCCATCCCCTCCCTCCCCAACCCCAAGTTCCATAAGGAGCTTAGTGTCGCCAGAGCCTCGTCTGTTAGTGAAACAGGATTCGCCGCGGATAGGTGAGGTTGACAATTGGGTTTGGAGAAGCTATATGTTGCGCTGGTAACCTGCAGGGTTGCGCTACACAGCCCCTTGAATCTGGTATTTTAGTCGCCTCTTACGACAGGCATACCTACCGCGGGTATATTCTGACCCCCCCTAACCCGCTGGAGGCCTGGGCACTCATCTCAGATCGCTGTTTAAAATGAACGCAATCGGACCATAACCACGCCCAATTTTTCAATATCGAAAATTTCGAAAAACCGGAAAAGTGCGATAATTCATTACCAAAGACGGATAAAGCGATGAAACTTGGTAGGTGGGTTGAATTTATTACGCAGAATAGAAAATTAGTAGAATTTTGGACAACGGGCGTGGCACCGCCCACCTTTAAAAGAAGGTAATTTAAAAGTTTTGCAAGCTGCAATTTGGCAGTCGTTGAAGATATCATGATGAAATTTGGCAGGAACGTTACTCCTATTACTATATGTGTACTAAATACAAATTAGCAAAATCGGAGTACGAACACGCCCACATTTAACAAAAAATTTTTTTTAAAAGTAAAATTTTAACAAAAAATTGAATATCTTTACAGTATATAAGTAAATTATGTCAACATTCAACTCCAGTAATGATATGGTTCAACAAAATAAAAATATAAAAGAAAATTTTAAAATGGGCGTGGCTCCGCCCTTTTTCATTTAATTTGTCTAGAATACTTTTAATGACATAAGTCGAACAAAAACTTACCAATCCTTCTGAAATTTGGTACAGGCATAAATTCTATGACGATAACTGTTTTCTGTGAAAATGGGCGAAATCGGTTGATGCCACGCCCAGTTTTTATACACAGTCGACCATCTGTCCTTAGGCAAAAATCTATATATCTTTACTACACTCGTACTTATCTGAACTCGCTTTATCTTGGTATAAAAACTGGCCAAAATCAGACTATGACCACGCCCAATTTTTCGATATCGAAAATTACGAAAAATGAAAAAAATGCCATAATTCTATACCAAATATGAAAAAAGGGATGAAACGTTGTAATTAGGTTGGGTTCTTGACGCAAAATATAACTTTATAAAAAACTTTGTAAAATGGGTGTGACACCTACCATATTAAGTAGAAGAAAATGAAAAAGTTCTGTAAGGCGAAATCAAAAGCCCTTGGAATCTTGGCAGGAATACTGTTCGTGGTATTACATATATAAATAAATTAGCGGTACCCGACAGATGATGTTCTGGGTCACCCTGGTCCACATTTTGGTCGATATCTCGAAAACGCCTTCACATATAAACATAGGGGCCACTCCCTTTTAAAAACCTCATTAATACCTTTCATTCGATACCCATACCGTACAAACACATTCTGGAGCCACCCTTGGTCCACCTCTATGGCTATATCTCGAAAAGGCGTCCACCTATAGAACTAAGGCCCACTCCCTTTTAAAATACTCATTATCACATTTCATTTGATACCCATATCATACAAACACATTCCAGGGTTACCATAGGTTCACTTTCCTACATGGTGATTTTCCCTTTTTTGTCTCCAAAGCTCTCAGCTGAGTATGTACTGTTCGGTTACACCCGAACTTAGCCTTCCTTACTTGCTTTCTCATACATTTAACAGAAACAAAAACAGAAATTTGTTTAGCAAGAAAGTGTCTATGATTCTGCGCAATTCACTAACACTGGACACAGTAAATAGTTCCAAAAGGAAGTGTTAAATGCGACAACACTTTAGCAACTAACTTCGTGTGAGCTCTTTAGAAATTGTAAAATCAAATTGTTAGGGCTATGAGCTCGCTACGAAAATAATTGAAAAGCGGAGAAGAGATAGACAGTATTATAAATTGCACGTTTTGTTTTTGTTATTTTTTTTACCTTTATATTAAGTCGATTTCATGGTTGTCCCCTCATTTCCATACCAATTTTTGACCCACGGAAAAGTCTTTTCCGTTGAGCTAGAAACGTGATACTTAGAACATAGTTCAGGTCTGAGAGACATTATAATGCAAGTGGAAAAAAAATCCGCTAGGTGGCGCACCGATTGAGATATACAGAATAGTAATTTTAAAATGAAAATTTTGCGATCGACTTTTTACTAACTTCTCGGTGATCCAGAGACTTGAAACTTAGCACATAGTTTGCGGGTCGATGGCACTCATATATGTAATACTCCTATATTGCTAATAGAAAATGCTCGCAATGTGTTTTGAATTCGAAATCAAAACAAGACAGCCTATAAAATTTTTGTGATTGTAGCAGCATAAGTGTGACAAGAAAAAATTCAAATTTAGGTACATTCGATTATTGAATACAAAAACAAAAACGTTTAAACAGCAATATATCGGCACTGTGATGTTTGGGAATGTACCTAGCCTTTTGTAGCAATATAGGAGTATTACGTATACGATGACACTACAATTCGTGGAAAACAAAATGCTGTCAGGTGGCAGACGAACCGAGATAAACGAAAATACCTGAAAATCCCTGAAAAACGCAGGGAATCTTGAAATCGATTTTTGAGTGACTTCCCGGTGAGCTGGAGATATTAAACTTGAGCCGTAAGTCATAACCCGGTGACAATGCAATATTTTATCAAAAAAAATCCGCTAGGTGGCGCATGGATCGAGATATTAAGAAAATTAATTTTAATTTGGGAATCTTTCAATCCATTTTTAACTAACTTCCCGGTTACCTAGAGATTTGTAACTTATCACATAGTTCGAGACCCGGTGACAATACAATTTATAGAAAACAACGTTCCGTTAGGTGGCGTGCTAATTGAGATAACTACAATCCCTGAAAAACGTGGGGAATCTTGCGATCGATTTTTCAGTAACTTGCCGGTGATCTAGAAACTTGAAACTTGGGCCGTGGGTCAGAACCCGGTGACAATGCAATATTAAAAAAAAAATCCGCTAGGTGGCGCATGGATCGAGATATTAGGAAAATTTATTTTAATTTGGAAGTCATTAAATCCATTTTTAACTAACTTCCCGGATACCTAGAGACTTGTAACTTAGCGCACAGTTCGAGACCCGGTGACAATACAATTTATAGAAAACAAAGTTCCGCTAGGTGGCGTGCTAATTGAGATAACTACAAATCCCTGAAAAACGAGAGGAATCTTGCGATCGATTTTTAAGTAACTTGCCGGTGAGCTAGAGACTTGAAACTTAGGCCGTGTGTCAGAACCCGGTGACAATGCACCATTTGACCAAAAGAATTCGCTAGGTGGCACGCGAATCGATATAGTAAGAAAACAAATTTTAATTTGGCAATCTTCAACCCATTTTTAAATAACTTCCCGGTTACCTAGAGACTTGAAACTTGGCACTTGGTTAGAAGTCCGGTGACAATATAACTTATAGAAAACAAATTTTCGCTAGGTGGCGCGCTAGTCAAGATAACCGCAAATCCTTTAAACACGGGAGAATTTTGCGATTGATTTTTAAGTAATTTTCCGGTGAGCTAGAGACCTGAAACTTGGCCGTGAGTCAGAACCCGGTGACAATGCAATATTTGATCAAAAAAATTTCGCTAGGTGGCGCTTGGATCGAGATATTAAGAGAATTAGTTTTTATTTGGGAATCTTTCAATCCATTTTTAACTAACTTTCCGGTTACCTAGAGACTTGAAACTTGGCACTTAGTTAGAGGCCTAGTGACAATACAACTTGTAGAAAACAAAGTTCCGCTAGGTTACGCGCTAGTCAAGATAACTGCAAATCCTTGAAAAATGAGGGGAATCTTGCAATATATTTTTAAGCAGCTTCCCGGTGAGCTAGAGACTTGAAACTTTGGCCGCGGATCTGAAACCCGGTAACAACGCAATTGTTAATTTAAAATTTTAGCTGACAAACGAGGTGGAATTCTCTTGTTGTGATGCGAGGTGGAATTCTGTTGTTTTCGGCAGTGTTGTCAGCGAAAATTCCAACAATTCTCTTATATCTTGCTATTTTTCCTTAGGAATTACTTAAATTACTAATCAAAGTTGCAAACGCCCACTGTCCAGAGTTTGTAAGAACGAGGCATAATTATTTCTATATCGGATCACTAGGGTCTCCGCAGGACTTATCCGGAGTCTAGGTGAGTCTTGTTCAAAAGTTTGGCAAATTTTTAAGTATGTACAAAAGAATAAGCAAACAAAAGCTCATTTTTAAAAGCAATATACTAGCGGCCGCCTCGGCGTGGTGGTAGCGTGATATACCTACAACACCGAAAATCCTGGGCTCGAGTCTCGGGAAAATCAACACACATACATTTTGAAACCAGTTTTTTTTTTTTTTCAATTAGAAAAATATACTTTCGTAAGCGGGGTCACTTGCAGATGCCGTTCGGTGT